>NC_051220.1:15172718-15402718 GCF_015220715.1 Pygocentrus nattereri
AGGGACAATGTGCAGTGCGTAAAATGTGTAGACATGCTGTAATGATGAAGGGTGTATGATAAAATGCTCAAAAGCGGAAACCACACAACAGAACCACAGAACCACAGAAATAACTCTGAAATAATTACAGATTCCTGATCAATTAAGATCATTATTGAGATTATTGTTTGATACTTTACATCAATATTCAATTTAAAAAAACTGCTAGCTTCATTTTCTTAGTACAACATGAAATTTTCATGAAATTTTGCCTTATGTCAATATTTCAGGAAAACAATTTTTGCTATGTCCTGAGATAATGACATAACAGTAATTACTCAAGATGTCAAGAAAAGAAAATCAACTCGTTATCACACGTGTTTCCTTTTAGAGCTTCCATACAATACCACAGAAATGCCTAAAGGTCCCCTAGATTTAAGTGCAATGAGTTGGCCCATTGCCCTCTAAACATCACTAATCATACTACCACAAAGGATAAATGCAAGGTAGAAATCTTCATAAAATACTGCAGAAAGAGAGAGAAAGAGTGGAAGAGAGAGATTGTGTGTGTCTAGGACATTGTGAATAATTCCTCAATGCACTTGTGTACTTTGTGTTGACTTTGAGAACCGGTGGGCAGCGGCCCACTAGCAATGAGGAGAACCTGACAAGGAATAAATCACCCCGCATGATGTCATTATAAACGGCCTTGCGCTCCGCTGCTCCAGCTGAGCCGTGAAAGTGTGAAGGAGATGGTGACGAAGGAGGGTGACAGAGGGCCACGCAGTAACTGCTAAGCGACAGCCACACTGCTCGGTGAGGGAACGCACACAGAAGCAGAACGCTACAGCAAGCAGGAGAACACTAAATCCCTTCAGCAAATATTAGCTCCACCAAACAAACACAACCTCTGCTCTACAGACGTGAACAAAGTCAACAGTTTCTGACTCAGGCGCCTGACAAAAGTCATAATAATGTTTTGGGAGTAGTATTTCTCATCTTTATTCTCTTAAAAGGAGTGAAAGTAAAAGTTGCTGGCATACAGACATTATACATGCTAATCTTATCAGTCTTATCAATCTCATCAGTCTCAACTAATCAGTCTCAGAAATGGAATAATTGTGCAACTTTAAGCACAAAATCAGTTCATTTATTTAAATTAGAGACAGCATTTGTATAATTATTCAACTGAAAGAAATATAATCTGTAATAATCATATTATTAAATGAAATGACATCTTAAGGTTTCTGAAAGAGCAGATATCTTTCATATTTAGTACAAATTAAGACAGATAATGACTGCAAAAACATTATAAACATTTAATGACACATAAAACCTAATTTAATCTAATTCACTATAATCTGATGTATGCATAATCTAAATGCAAATCAAAAGTTTAAAGGTATTAACACACAAGATAGTCTGGAATGGAAGAGATTAGTTGATTTAAACATGTAGATGCCGGCTTGAACCCAAAGCAGTTTATCTTTGAGAATATATTCAGTGGAGAAAACTAAGCAACATATGAAGCCCTAAATGAGAAAAAGATGCAAACAATATTCATTATGTGTAAGAAAGAACTAAGTGATATCATCAAAATCATATCGAAATCGAAATCATATTGGATGCTGGGCTACTAGCCAAAATGCCTATATTTAATCAATTTTACTGCATCTGTGCACCATAGAGAAATAAATGTAAATCTGTACCATATAGAAATAAATGTAACATTCTCTGTAATGCTAATCCAGATATATGAAGAAGTTTCTATATTTTTAAAAGTGTCTACCCCTACTATCTACTGATTGACCATGTTTCATCATATAAATATGTATGCATTTGAGTCAGTGAAATCCTAAAAAGCATTTGAAATGCTTCGGTCAAACAGTATTTGACATCTTCTCAATGAATCAGCAGTGATTAGCTGACAGTATCCATGATGATAATGCATATTTTACATTCTGCTACAGGTCTCGCTCAGAGTGACAAACAGACAAGCTTGCTTACCTTTTAGTCATACACGGTTTCTATTTTAGATGTTTTTCTAAGTCTTTTAAAAAGCTTCCTAGTATTTTGGAATCATTGAATGGCTATGCATGGTTTGTTATCGTTTGGTTTGAAAGGTTGGCTTTTTTAAAATCTCAGTTTATTTAAATCAACAAAATGACTGGAAGATTACTCAGTGACACAGCGAAAGCCCTATTCGAAAACATGATTAATAAAGGATTATAGCTGTTTTTTAATTAGTATCACACTACATAAATAATGGGATTTCTTTACTTAATTACTTCCTGGAAAAAAGTAATTTTTCTACTCATTACTTTAGTTCTACATTACTCTCTAAAACCTGCACACATCTGCACTAACTGGAAAGTACAAGAGAAAACACAACTGTCCGTTCACTAATTTATTTAGAAACAAAGAGCCAATCACAGAAGACATCATTAAAAGGCATGTCACTATTTCTGTTTTTAATCAAGACACAGCCGGTTATAGAATTTGGGAGAAGTTATGTGGACATCCCATCTAAAAACTGAATTCAGCTGCTAGAGCCATACTCTTTGCTAACAGTTACATAAAATCAATCAATCACACAGCCATGCAATCTTCATAGACAAACACTGGCAGTAGAATGGGTCATACTCAAGAGGTCAGGAATGCCACCTTTGCCACAGGTTCATGAAATTTCTACCCTGCTAGATCTGCCCATGTCAACTGTAAGCTCTATTATTTATGAAATGGAAGCCAGAACAGAGCCACCGAGTGCTGATGCATATGGCGTATGTGGAGTTGTGTAAGGTATGCCACTATGGACCCTAAAGGAGTGGAAATAGCAGTTCTCTGGAGTGATGAATAGCACTTCACTGTCTAGAAGTTTAATGGCCGAATCCTGGGTTTGGTGGATACCAGCAGAATGCGAACTACCATATTATGCATGGCACCAACACTAAAGTTTGGTGAGTGAGGGATGATGGTTTGGGGCTCTTTCCAGGATTTGGGATAGTCCCCTTAGGTCCAGTGAAGGGCAACATTATTGCTACAGTATGGCAAGACATGCTAGACAACAGCATGCTTGAATTCCCACATGCACACTCCAAACTTTTGTGAAAAGCCTTCTCAGAAGAATAGAGGCTGTTAGCTGCAAAGTGGGGGCTATTTTATATTAAGTCCCATGGTTTTGGAATAAGATGTTATATAAGCTCATATAGGTGTGATGGTCAGATGTCAACATCCTTATATCAATATAGCATACATGTATACATTGTTCCTAGTTCAAAAAATGCTAGAACAAATAAGATTACAAGTGCATAAAAATTCTGGGTAAATATAATGCATTACGAGTTACAGTAGATTCCACAGGACAACTCTGATCAGCTACCAGACTGTCCCAAAAAAGAGTGTCATCAGCTAATTAGACCAGTGATAAAAGAAAAACTGAAGATGTACTAACCTGTTTGATACCAAGACGATAGGCCATAATGCGGTCCACTGCATTGGGATTCATCTGCGTCCATTGGAGTTTGAAGCCATACACGCTTGGCTTGTTCTGCCACAGGGCGCTGTATGTGTCATAGTAGAACTCTGGACCAAAGGCCTTGCCTGAAACAAACACATCATTCTTATTTACCATAAAAAACAAAAATGGCATCTAAACTGTCTAGCTTATTTTAAAATCATGATCACTTGGACCAGCCATGTTGTACTGCTGCATGTCCTTGAATAGTTTTACAGTTATACAGACAGTATTTCTGTTTAAATGCTTGAGTGTAGCTCATCTTGCTATGAAGCAGGACTCTGCACTTATGAAGTCTGCCCTTGAATGGTTATGTCAAACCAACTTGTAAACACATATTGTGAGTCACCCCATTTGAGCACTGGCCAGATAAAGGCAAATTGGAGTGGGAACATCTCAGATAAAAAAGACTGAATTTGGGATTTGCAAACCTTTACAATTATGTTGATTTCGCACATAAAGTGCAACATCTCTGCTGTGCAGTGGTAGAATCAGGGGTCATTATTTAATAAATGAATTGAATGAATCACTGGTCTGCATCTTTGAGGGTTGAGGCCAGAAAATTAAACAACTGCAAGACGGAGGGAGAGAGAGTGTGAGACAGAGAGAGAAAGAGAGAGAAAAAAGCCCATCTCTATGAGATCTTCAAAGGAGACACAGAAACAAAGCAAAGCTGTAAGGAACTAACTTTCTTGTATGACAAGCTGACAAGCCCCTCAAACCTCAAAACCTTTAAAAAAATTCTACAAAACACCACAGCACCAATCTCTGTCCATTTCTTTTTGAGCTAAAAGCCACTGTGTCATCTCAAGGTATAACCAAAAAGCAGATTCATTAATGGAACAGAAGCGGAGAAATGGGCAGAGGTTTTCCATCATATAGAGAACTCCAGCGTGAAGTGTTTGCTGCAAAAGTTACTGTTTCAGCAGAGGAAATTTCATGGTCAAGCTTTGCGTAGATGTCTACGAGGGGTGTGAGTAAGGGAAATCTTGCTGATGTCTGCAGGTCAGGGATTAGAACTGTCACCAGCGCTTATTCTATCCTCAGCTTATTAAGAGAGAAAAAATCTACAGGCAGTGCTAATGGGCCTGCCGAGTTTACTCTGTTTAATGCTTGGGGATAAATTCAGCTCCACTGGGAATCGCAGCTTGAGTGAAGATGTGTTTGCGGAGGTGAGCAAAATCACACAGCTCCACTCAGCCAAAGTAGAAAAATCAAAACCTTGCACAGGCCAGCTGATGGCCAGTTCAGCTTGATGTTCCACTAGGTCAAAAAGACTTCAAGGTTTCGCTTGATTACTTTTTTGGATATCGGCCAAAGTGTAGCACAGCACACACTGAAACAAAAGCAGCACATGGCCTTTGTGGTTCCACTGCACTGTTCACGTGTATTAACTGTTGAAAACCTTTAAGCTATATATAGCTCAATTGTTTCTGGAGTACAGCTTGTAAGTGTATATCATGGAATGCTCAATGTACAGTGCCCATTGACGTGTTGGAACACATAAAACAAATAACAATGACTAATCAAAAGGAAAATGGTAAATATTTGTGGCAATTATTGAAAATTATTATTGATACAATCCTAGGAATAATTCCATACTTTACACAATTTGTACTCCTGTTGTGACGTTAGCACTCAGCATTCAATCTTTTTCAACATAACCAATGTAAAGACTGACAATATGAGCTTATAACACAAGCTTTGATAAGTACACCATGAAAAAAAACAGCCTTTGCCCAAAGCCAATACAACCAAAAGCTCTCATAGTCGGTCAACAATCACATCTATACATGAATCTATATGTAGATAGGGAATCACTTGGACATATTATCCTCAGCCTGGTCTGAAAGTGGTTAAAACATCACCAGCATCGGTTGCCAAAGTTTAGACCTTTTGTCATTTCCTCTTAAAACATGCCCCATACTCAAAACTGTCTTCTGACATCCCACCTACAGTGTTTGAGTGACAGGAGTGCTCGCTGACAGAGAAAATGCAGTTGCAGTTGAGTTATACTATTAAGATAATGACAAATGAAATGATTAAAGTACTTTCTTTTCCCTACAAACCTTTTCTTGTCATTACACACACACACACACACACACACACATTTTCTAAGCCGCTTCTCCCTCAGGGTCGCAGGGGGTGCTGGAGCCCATCCTAGCGGCCATTGGGCAGAAGGCAGGACACACCCTGGACAGGTCGCCAGTCCATCACAGGGCAGACAGATAGACATACACAATCACTCACACACTCACACCTAGGGGCAACGTAGCATGGTAGCATGTCCAACTGACCTGACTGCATGTCTTTGGACTGTGGGAGGAAACTGGAGAACCCGGAGGAAACCCATGCAGACACGGGGAGAACATGCGAACTCCATCATTATACAAAGAAAGTCAAATGCAAATACAAATTTGCATTTGGTTTTTAATTATTTATTCTATAATGCAAACTGTCATGAAATGCAACTATAAAAACACAATCAGAATTTTCTAATTTGAAAATATGCAACATTCTGCCAGAAACTTACCCCTGAACTCCTTCTCTGTGTCTTATTGCATATACTTAGTGATGCACCGAAGTTCTAGGCTGGAACCAAAAACCATAGTTCAAGACACACCTGGTCAAAAACTTCTAAAACCTTAAAATTAAATTTTGAATAAACATACTACACAACAACTACCAGACAATAACAGGCAGTGACAGAAATAAAACTGGAATTTCATGTTGTGTGCAGACTTCTGATGTGTAATATATCTGTGAAGTAGTACTTTCTTTTCAAAATCCCATGACAGTTCCAAGCCTCAATCATCGTGTGTGTGTGTGTGTGTGTGTGTGTGTGTGCCCATGAGAGCAGTACAAGCTTTCAGTGGCATATAATGATTGTCACGATCCCTGTGATAAAAGCTGAGTTTACCTCACTAAAAGACTAGAGTAATTGAAGTGGAATTGTGTCGCTCATTGAGCACGTAACGGAGGTCGGCACTGCAGGGAGTCCATCTAGGCTTAAAGTAAAGCCAAGCACATGAATACTTCATGTCTGTCTCCTCAGAGATGTGCAGCTGTCAACCTGACAGGCAGCTTGCTAAGGAACTGATGCAGCACTGTTGTAGGAGAGGAACATGCACGGCCACAGGGCTACCGTAAGGAGCAGATGGAATGCACCTTGAAGCTTCTCCTTAACTGACTTACCCTCTATTTCATTAGCATTCCTTACAGCTTCTTGCAAAAGATGCACACATCAGAAATGAGCCACCATTAAGGAGGAAGCTCAGGGAAAGCAAATCTTATGTTTATGTGCTCATTCGTTTTCTACTTCACATTCAAACTAATTAAAGTCATTTGTTTCATTGCTAGCTGAGCCTCTATGCCATTAAACCTGCTAGAGCTGTCAGAGTTAATCGATTAAACTCAATTACACAACTAGAAAAAAAAATTGATTAAACTTTACCTTTAAGATTAGCCAGTGATTAGCTGGCAATCTGGATGATGATCATTAGAGATGTCCAATTCTAGTTTTCTTACCCTTCGATCGGATCGGAATACTATAATATTCAGCAACAGTCAATACTAATCTGAACTATCTTTGTTTTTTTGTAGATAATACAGCCACAAAATGTAGTTTATTGTTCAGATATGGGAGTCTGCTAATTAATACTGCAGTAAAACTGCAGTAAAAAAATTTAGTATGTGCATAATGTGATGATCTGGCCTGAAATGCTTTGGTTTTTGGCATACATTAAAAAATTACCATTGCATGATGTCTTTAATGACTCATGTTTAAATTTGGTTGATCTGTCGGCTACCAGTTATTTTAATATTTTGCAGTAAAATAACTTCTTTGATATGTGTATAGTGATGTGCACTCTAAAGTGAATTAAGTTGTTTGTGGGAAACTTAAGTGAACAAGTCTTACATACCATCACGAATACACAATGATTTTATATTGCTGTAAAAGCCATGCAGTAGCTGCTCCTATCTCTTGATTTTGAATGTGCTATTTCTGCTAATGCTGGTGTGTGTTCTGGTAAAGCAGGGTGTGTATAGGTATTCGGGCACACTTGATGAACCATTCAAGGCACAAGCATTCAAATACCGAATTCACTATTCGGGTACTTTTTATCACAGAATGATGTAGAAAATCCACAAACAAACGAAACAGTGAACTGCTGATTTTATGTTTTGACAAGACTGCAAAATGTAGAGAGCAAATACAACTTCGCTACTACAAAACACAAGTGCCTGAATGTGACTGAGACTTGAGCATGCAGGCAGCTTTGGTGTGGCTATATTGCTAATATATAAATACTGTAGCTGATAATGGCTTGGTCCAGAAACAGTGAAATGATTTTTCTTAGATAAGCTCTGACAATCACCTGTCAGAAGACAACAAGTCATCATCAGCATTCGGTGTTGTACTGGTTAACTTCTTAGATCTGTTAGCTCATTAGCTCATCTAGGAGGTATCCTTCATTACTCAACCCAAATGAAAACCCACTTCTGTTTCTGAATAATATTTTTTTAATGTATGTGTGCTGCCACACACATTAAAAACTGTTGTCATCTAAAAACAGTAAGCCTACAGCCCTACATTAAAGTCAGCAAAAGTCTGTTATTTTTCTTGCTTGTTTTTCTTACCTACTGTCAACCGATTTTCCGTTTAGTAACCCTAACTGGTACTGGAATATCAAAATTTGTCAAAAAAATGCACATCCCTACGATAAAAACTGGGAATTACCTAACAGAAAGCTTGATTTGTAAATAGACTTTGACCTCAATTTAAACAAACTGTAAAATATTTAATGTTTATTCTGCTTCTATGTCTTCTTTAAATATACAATCATACAAATTGAATTGCCAATTTAAGATTAGTTGTAAATATTAGTTACTTGTTCAGAAAACATTTTAAAAGTATGGCTTATTCCTTTATGAGCAAGAATGCGTTGAGGCTTGGCACTTGGCCAAAAACGCATCAGCAAATAGACTGACAAACATTTCTAACTGAGTCAGGATTTGTCATGGTATGAATGATATTAGTGGGTAACATGAACATCTGTGAAAACACCATTAATCCTGAAAGATGTGTACACATTTTGAAGCAACATATGCATATCTTTTTATACATCATCTTTTTCAGGGACATCCATGATTATTTCACAAGAAATACTTTGCATGTGTTACAAAAGCATGGTTGCGTAATCAGAGTGCAGGTGCTAGACTGGTCTGCCTGTCTCCTATTGAAAATGTGTGATGCATTATGAAATGCAAAATACAACAAAAAGGGCCCAATATGGATGAACAGCTGAAGACTTACTGTATAAACAAACAATAGCATAAAATCCCACTTTCAAAAGTGGATCAGTTTGTGACTTAAGTGTTGTTAAAAGGAAAGATGATACAACACACTTTTTTAAAAACATGTTCAAGGCATTGAATTTGAGTTCAAGCTAAAACATCAAGTACTGTATTTCTGTACTGTTTGTAAGTTAATACCTGTCAAACAGAATTTACTAGTCACTGCTTTGTTTGTAATAACCCCTATGAAAACACAAAAACAGGACTTGTGTACCCTGCCCGGATCAGGGTTACCGGGGCCCCACCTTGGAGCCAGGCCTGGGGGAGGGGCTCGCCAGCGAGCGTCTGGTGGCCGGACATTTACTCATGGTGCCCGGCCGGGCCCAGCCTGAAGGAGTTACATGAGTCCCCCCTCCCATCGACCCACCACCAATGGGAAGGGCAGTAGTAGGGGTTCGGTGCGTTGTGGACGGGCAGTGTCCGAAGGCGTGGGCCTTGGCATTCTGATCCTCGGTTGCTGAAACTGGCTTTTGGAACATGGAAAGTTACCTCACTGGCGGGGAAGGAGCCTGAGTTGATGCGTGAGGTTGAGAGATACCGGCTACATATAGTCGGGCTCACCTCAACACACAGCTTGGGCTCTGGGTCCAATCTCCTTGAGAGGGGCTGGACTTTATTCTTTTCAGGTGTGGGCTTTCTCATAGCCCCTCGCCTGTATGTTGGGGTTTTCTCCGGTGGACGAGAGGGTAGCTTCCCTATGCCTTCGGGTTGGGGAACGGGTCCTGACTGCTGTCTGTGCTTATGCACCGAACAGCAGTTCAGAGTACCCAGCCTTCTTAGAGTCCTTGGGAAGGGTGCTTGAAAGTGCTCCTCCTGGAGACTCTATTGCCCTACTGGGAGACTTCAACGCTCACGTGGGCAATGACAGTGAGACATGGAGGGGTGTGATTGGGAGGAATGGCCTCTCTGATCTGAACCCGAGTGGTGTTCAGTTTTTGGACTTCTGTGCAAACCACAGTTTCCTCCTCCAGTGAGGAGGCCGAGTCTGGGGACATGGGAATAGGCTTGTCCATTACTGAGGCCGAAGTCGCTACGGTAGTTAAGAAGCTCCTTGGTGGCAAGGCTCCAGGGGTGGATGAGATCCTCCCTGAGTTCCTCAAGGCTATGGATGTTGTGGGGCTGTCTTGGCTGACACGCCTTTTCAACATTGCGTGGACATCGCGGGCGGTGCCACTGGATTGGCAGACTGGGGTGGTGGTGCCTCTTTTTAAAAAAGGGGACCGGAGGGTGTGTTCCAACTACAGGGGAATCACACTCCTCAGCCTCCCTGGTAAGGTCTATGCAGGGGTACTGGAGAAGAGAGTTTATTTAGCTTATAGTCGAACCTCGGATCCAGGAGGAGCAGTGCGGGTTCCGCCCTGGTCATGGAACACTGGACCAACTCTTCACCCTCTCCAGGATTCTGGAGGGTTCATGGGAGTTTGCCCAACCAGTCCACATGTGCTTTGTAGGCATTCGACTGTGTTCCCCAGGGTATTCTGTGGGAGGTGCTTCGTGAGTACGGGGTACATGGCTCTTTGCTACGAGCCATTCAGGCCCTGTACAAACAAAGTAGGAACTTGGTTTGCATGGCCGGCAGTAAGTCAGACTCATTCCCAGTGAGAGTTGGACTCCGTCAGGGCTGCCCTTTGTCACCGATTCTATTCATAATTTTTATAGATAGAATTTCTAGGCCGTGAACTTCAGCTTTCACTGGATCGGTTTGCAGCCGAGTGTGAAGCGGCCGGAATGAGAATCAGTTCCTCTAAATCCGAGACCATGGTTCTAAGGCGGAAAAGGGTGGAGAGCCCTCTCTGGGTCAGGGATAGGCTCTTGCTTCAAGTGGAGGAGTTCAAGTATCTCGGGGTCTTGTTCACGAGTGATGGTACAAGGGAGCGGGAGATTGACAGGCGGATTGGTGCTGGGTCAGCAGTGATGCGGGCTCTTTACCGGTCTGTTGTGGTAAAGAAAGAGCTGAGCCATAAGGCAAGGCTCTCGATTTACCGCTCGATCTACGTTCCAACCCTCACCTATGGTCATGAGCTTTGGGTAATGACCGAAAGAATAAAATTGCGAATACAAGCGGCCGAAATGAGTTTCCTCCGCAGGGTGTCTGGACTCTCCCCTAGAGATAGGGTGAGAAATTCAGTCATCCGGGAGGGACTCGGAGTAGAGCTGCTGCTTTTTCACGTCGAGAGGAGCCAGCTGAGGTGGTTCGGGCATCTGGTTAGGATGCCTCCTGGACGCCTCCCTCGGGAGGTGTCACAGGCGAGTCCACCTGGGAGGAGACCCCTGGGAAGACCCAGGACACGCTGGCGTGACTATATCGCCCAGCTGGCCTGGGAGCGCCTCGGAATCCCCCTTGGAGAGCTAGTGGAAGTGGCTGGGAAAAGGGAGGTCTGGGCCTCATTGCTTAGGATGCTGCCCCCATGACCCGAACCCCGGAGAAGCGGAAGATAATGGATGGATGGATGGATGGATGCTTTGCTTTCATTAGCATTTCACATATTATCCCAACATTTTTTGGAATTGGGTTTGCAGTTCCACACTGCAGACATTTAGATTTCTTTGGCATCACCTCACAATACACCTCACTTCTGCAGGTTGTGGGATACTGTGCATTTACATCACCTCTACAACAGCAGCAGGAGTAAAACACTCCATCAATACTGGATTTTCTTGCTCTCATCCCCAGGTGTGTAGGAACACAGATGCAGACTGCTGTTCATGCAAGGCTTAGGAGGAAGAGGCACGCTTCCACGATGCAGCAGAGGCTCATCATCAATGCATGGACTGTGCAAAATAATGATGGTTAGCACATCCTAAAGCATGTCATGATCTAGTAGAATTGCCCAGATGGATGAATGCTTTATTGGTTGGGCTGGTGAATGAATGACAGAGAGACAGAGAGACACAGAGTGTGAAAGAGACAGAGAGTGTGAAAGACAGAGATACACAAGGAATCAAGGAGAGAGGATATGAGTGATATAATCCTATTTTACGCCTGCTGAGCAGAGCAGGAAATTGTCAATGCAAATTAAATGATTAGGGGTGAAACATCTCTAAGAATAACCTATGCATCAGAAAGCAGGTAGCTCATCTCTTCCCACATCCCTCTCTGGTCCAGGATGCCTCATCAACCAGCTGGGATTTCAGCCATGAATATTCAACAGTGAGGGCAGGGCAAAAAGGAGATAGAAAGAAAAACGCAGTAGCACTCATTTATAAAGCGAACAGTCGTGGTACAGTACCAGGTGTGTGCTCAGACCGCTTATGAGGTGGCACAAAATCAAAGACAAATGACTCTCTGGTCTGCAACTGCTCAGGATGACGTGGAGGATGAGTTTTTATCTGTGCCAGAGTTGGCCATGCCAGCCATCTCTTGGCATAGCATCAACACTGCAAATAAAATTAGGGCACTGCCAGGGTTGTTTTTGGAATGGTCTGAACTGTGGTAAAAAGGAAAAAAATAATAGTAGGGCGTTCCAATTTAACGTATCAAATCCAAAATGCATTCAACTCTCTTACCTGTTACCAGGAATGTACAGCGGCCAGCACCGGCTTCATTGGTGATGTCACAGGTGTAGGCACCATAGCCCTCGCGGTTCAGTGCCCTCACATGGTACTCGGTCTCATCACGTGTGTCGAACTGTCCGACAGTCAGCAGCCGTGTGCCTAGCTTCCACTCGTACTTCAGCACGCGAGACGGGTGTGCACGTAGCACTCTGCAGCTCAGGCTGAAGGCTCGGCCCAGGCCCTGCCGAATCTCTGTGTACACCGGCTCCACCGCTGGTGGGTCTGTTGAGAAAAACAGAGCACAAGCTTTCATCATTGATGCCCCGTCAGCACAGAAAACAAAGAGGCTCTGAAAAAAAAACATCAAGTCTACACATTTGTACTCATGTACGAAGGCTTTTCTACATGTTTGTGCATTAATGCAACTTTGAAGATTCTAAAAAGAATTTAAAGTACTGAGATTTGTCTTGATTTGTTTAACACTTTGTAGTTATTGTTAGAGCAGAAACTGTTCATTATGAACTCTTTGCTAAAGGGACAGCCTGAGTACCAAACTATAATAATACATTGTCGCTAGCTTCTATGGGTTTTTCAATGTAGCGGTGGTGTTCACTTCTCAAACAGGGTTTAATACTACTTAAGGCCAACGCAGAGTCTTAGTTGTAGCCTATACCATTGTGAGCATTTAGAATCATGTGCTGGTGAGTCTCTGCAATGGACCCTTTTCACAGGAGCCACACTTATTCACTTCAGCCCCAAATAACTACTGCAGAAGTGATATCAAAATGTTACTGTATAATGTAGTGTATTATATCGCTCAAGCGTTAAGCTGCAGCAGCCATACTGTAGTTTTTGTACACTGTCACAACAAATAGTGAAAATAAGAAATGGATCGAACCACTGACTTTAAAAAGCTAAAATGCTGCGTGGTTTAGCTTTGTTTACTGCTGCAGCAGCTGCTCACATGAAGCAGTCTCTGAGTCTTTGTAAAATATGCCAGCGATTCTTGGAATATCTATGTTTTAAAATGAAAGCAGAATATGTATATGTAGTGTTCATTTGTTTATATTTAGCTTGCCATAAATGTGGTTATTATCTGTTATCCAGCTAACATAAAGCTTTCTGCATCAAACTTACCAGCTAGCTTTGTACTCATGTCTTAAAAAAGCTCACTCAACAGGCAATAAACTGTCAATCATGTAATTTCTCCTACATCAGTTTTGTATGAACAGCTAACGTTAGCTGCCATGTTATGTCAGAGACGTGGCACGGCTCTCCCACACCACACACACCTGTCAGAAAAGTGAAGTCAGAATGTCACAGCATAATCATGCCGCTAAGATACAAGCAAGGAGTTGAGTTTTCAAGTGAGTAGTGAACGGTGGACATTATCCGATTTAAAAATTGGAATGAAACTAAAAGAAAGACACTAGCAGATCAGTAATATAACTTGTTTTAGCCAGCTAATGTTCGTTACTCATATAAAGCTGGTTTTTCTGCAACTTAATGTTACACTAGCTAGCTATTTAGAACGTATATCCTGCTAGCCTGCCATTAGCAAGAGAGCTTAAATGAAGTCTATCAAATAGACTTTAGCCTACATATAAAAATGTTGGTTTGCTATTTTAATGTTACAGAAATCACTATCATACTATAAATGTGCCACAAATATGGCTCCACATTAGTTAGCATTAGCTGGTGGCAGCTGCATAAAGAAAGCTGGGTACACTGTTTGGGAATATAGCTGCTGTTAGCAACAGCATCTAACTAGTGTAGCTAGCTACATATAAATTATATCTATCAAATTAGATGGAGAAGCTGGAAATGCATAGAAGGAAAATTCTACCAAGCAGATGTTATGGTTTGTGTCACTGTGATGTGTAGTTATACTTCTGGGTTGTGGTGCATTGGACTACGGCGTAAGGTACAGCGTAGGGTATGCAGCTACATGGTACATATGCCATACCTGTGGCACAGATTTGACAGAGAAGCATAAATTGTCTCTGCTTAAACACAGACATTTCACAAACATTTGAAATTGTAATAGAAATTCAAATGGCACATTCTTTACGTTGCATGTTGCAGTTGTGAATCATTTGGTAAAGTCTAACTCTGAGTGTACTAGAGTAGAGGTGCCTGCTAAGTTTTAATCCTGGTTAAATAAAACCATTCGGATCACAGTATTACTTCATATACTCACACTTTGCTGACCAAAAACACACATGGTGCAATGTTGCTGGTGTGGGTTTTCTCTCTTTCAGTGAGACACAGTTTGTGCACAGGCACAATGCCTTCACAATTTAAAATGTGAAAAAATATCAAAAATAAAAGGAAAACTGTTCACAAGTAGGTGTGTCCAAACATGTTATTGCTACTGTACGAACATAATGACTCACTGACAAATGAGCAAATACGGCATGCAATAACAGGCCACAAGAGATCAGTGAGCAATTACAAAATTCACTGATGCTTTGAAGTTAATGTGGTTAATGTGTATGTGAAAAACTGACTGATACTGTATAACCTACAGATGTGAAGAAAGGCAGAGCTTAGCAGTTTTTCAGAGAGCAACATCAAAATACACACTGGAGCATCTGTGCAGAGACAGCTGTTAAAACCGAAGGATAAACTGGAAGGTGGCACAAACTGAACACTACTGACTCATTCTGCATGTAAGATTTGGGCAATGAATCATGAAGGGGTTGAGAGTCGAGATACATGCACACACTTGTCAGAGCGTGCACAGAGAAAGACAGCGGCCCCAAGAGTCCTCTGTTTGCTGAGCGATAATCTGATGTCCTCAGAAGGGTACTTCTGTCGACCCAGTGTTTGCAGTTTTTCTGTGTAATTTGAAGAAAAGCTCAGAGGATGTGCTTGCTACTGTAGTGCACAGCATTGCTACCGAGGCCCACTGAGAGTTGTGTGTGTGTGTGTGTGTGTGTGTTTGGTTTTATTTTTGGAAAATTCAAAGATTCTCTTTGTGGTTCCATACAGCATGTTCCAGTTCCAACTGAATCACTCAACATCATACAGCGCCATCATGTAGCCATTTCAGTGTGAGGCAGAGACAAGAACCCAAGTCAGCAAGTCGGTCTCAAGTAGCATGTTGATCTGACTCCACCGACTTGACTTCATGCTTAGTGCTTAAATGACTTGTGACTTGACTCACACCAGCACTTAAATGACTCCCAACTTGACTTGGCCCTGCACTTAAATGACTCATGACTTGACTCAGAATAGCACTTAAGTCACTCGCGACTTGACTCTGACCTGCGTTAAAATCACTCCCAAATTTATTTGGAGTCATGCTTAAATGACTCGTAACTTGATGCAGACTCCTGAAATGATAACTGACTTGACTTGGACTTGTGCTTAAACAACTTGTGGCTCGACGTGGACTTGTGCTTAACTGACTCATGACTCATCTCTGACTCAACATTTAGAGGATAAAAGCATGAACAAAATGTACAGAATAAGGCCCGCCTTCTTAAAGTGGTAAATGAGGTTTCCAAATCCAGTGATTTTGCCTTTCAGTTTACTACAGTCATATGTAGCGTAGGGTTTTTCTTATTTTCTTTTTTACTGTTTCTATTAGCACTCTTGTTTTTTGTTTATTGAATGAACTATTTGCAATAAAAGCTAAGTACATCACCAGCATTCCTGCCCAAGTCATCCTTTTGGAAAAGGCACAGTGACAAAAAAGGAGGGTATTATCCAAGAGAAGCAGAAAAACTGAACTTGCTCTGGCCCCAGAGCTACTTATGGGAAAAAGTCCCATAAGTCCTTACAACCATAGCCTGTAGGCAGAAATCATGAAAAGTCAATGGCTGTAAAAACAAACTATAATGCTTTTCTTCTCACAGCCTTTCATTGCAGAAAAAAATGATCAGTCAGAAGGACAAAACAAAGCTGTAAATACAGTGAATCTAGTGTTTAAAGAAAAGAGGCAAAAGCTCATTTATTTTTATTTATTGATTAATCGAGGTGAACTTTAACTGTTATGGATCACAGTCCGCTAAATGTAATAAAAATTCAATTGGATTAGCTATTACGCTAGCTAGCAAGCATACTTACAAACTACAGATTGACCAATTATATCAAGTTTGTTTTGACCCTTTATTTTAAGCACTGCATTTACTGAGTGTAGCACTTCAGTTCTTTCTTTCAGACTGAAGGCTTTTCTGTAAGCAAAGACTTGTTTTTTAAGACCTGCTCATTTCAGCTAATAACGAGTCTGAAATTTTCTACTGAAGACTTGAGAATCCATTCAGAGTTGCACCTCAGAGACCCGAGACTCGACTCAGGCTCGCATGAAGTGACTTGAGAACATCTCTGGTGTGAAGTGCTCTATTCACGTCAAACCTTCCATTCCTATCAGTATGTAACAGAAAATGTGTTACCTCCATTTTAAAATTGTAACTTTAAAAGGTCCCATATCCTACATTTTCTTGCAATATATTTTACATTTATTATAGTTTATTTTATTATTATGTGGGGTTTGCACTATCAATTGTATTAGCAAATGAGTAACTTATTGATTATTTTGATGATTAACTGAATAATCAACTGATTTGGTTTGTTTTTTTTTTTTTTTAAGACAAACCATAAATAAGAATAAAGAATTGTGTAGCGACACAGACGAAATCAGACGCTTGCAGTAAAATGAACAAGGTAGACTTTATTGAAGAAAACGTAATACGAGCTCGTAGTCAAAAAGGACATGGGCCAAAACCAAACAATCTGAAGGGCGAGACACAAGATCAAAGTCCAGAGAACAGTCCAAAGGTCAGAACACGGAGATATTATCACAGGCAGATAATCCGAATAGCGAAAGAAGTAATTGGTAAACAGGCAAACGGGTTAGAAACAATCAGGCATATATACAACGAAAACGCTCAGTATGTTGACAAATGATACAATACTTCGCACTGATCCTATGCTAAGCCCGGGCTTAAAAGCTAAAGCTAATTAGCACAACACAGGTGAACCAAATTAGTATTCAGGAGAGTGAGACCGGTGATTGGGGTATGCAGGCAGGTCAGAGGTGGCAGGAGACATGTGAATTCCCAGAGGAGTCCAAGTGAGTATCAGAGCCCAAGGGGTGCGTAACAAATTGACCAATACACAATGCTGAATAGTGAGAAAAGACATGAATCTGTCAAAAGAGGAGAAGATAATATGATGAGATATGATGTTCTGTGCTTTTTTACTACATATAAAGTGTAGCACTTCAGAGTCTTCCCTTCTCATAAATGACAATCCATGACTTTGTAAAGCTCACTTCACAAATTCTAAATTTTTATCAATCAAATATTTGATTTTTTTCTCATAGTGACACTTTGCTAAGGTACTTAGCACATGTCAAAATGAGAACACATGCTATTTTAGTAACAAGATTACCAAGTGGCAGGGTAGCTTATTGGGTTTGAAAATGAAAATGGCATTAGCAATTGAAGCCCTCAGTATATGCAGGCAAATACAGTCCAGATTCAGTCCAACAGCCTTAGTCTTACCTCCTTTTCTTGCTTTTAATGCAATAGTTCAGCTGACTGTACATATGAAACTGAAAACTGTGCAACCAATTAAAATTCTGCCAACAAACTTCTAATCCCTGATGATCCACCACACTGTCAGGACCCAGAAAAATCAGTGATTTGATATTCGCACTGCAGAACACAAACAAGAACAAGGAGCCACAACTGTTATGGTTAATTACAGCTAAGCCATTATATTCAAACTTAAATAAAGAGCTACAAACTGTACATCTTCTACCTACTAATGCCTTCTGTATTCCAGACAAGCAATTTCATTCAGGTGGACTTAATGCTCTTTGTAGCTTGATGTGTACGGATTATAATTAATCCCCTCCATCTAATTCAGGTATGCTAAAATCTCTGTTGGTTAATATGAGGGAATTAAAGCTACAATCAGAGACCAAAGGTACATTTATATGTTTGACATCATTAAGCATGATAGTGGAAAAGACATGACAATTCTCTTACAATCATTCAGAAGGAGGCAGTAGGAAAGAGGGGCAGAGAGACAGACAGAGAAACGGACAGAGAGGCGTGATGCATCAGAGAGAAAGCAAGACTTCTTTAAACAGTTTTTATTTCACTCTAAATGACAAACAAGCCCCCACACTGTGAGTGGATTATAGACTGTACGATACAATATCTGTTACAGCTGAGGTCAACAGTTCAATCTCCGCATTGACTGTACATGGGCAATGAGGCAAGGCCAAGCCTAGCGCATTTTGTCATTCTGAATTTCACGCCTGAGTTTCCCAAATTGAACCGATCCTGGCTGCCATGTAGCCAGTGGATGAGGGTTTGATAGACTAGTCATGGAGGTTATCACGCTCTCGTGCTGTCAGAGAGCAAGCAACATTTTGTACTTACAAATCAATTTTCAGCAATAAGGACAGGGGGGATGCAAGGAGGTAGTTTGTGGTGCTGGAATTGATTGCAAATGGAGGAAAGAGAGAACAACAACTTCATAGAAATTAAGGGGAGAAGGTGAAGGACGGCTCAGAAATAAAAATGAAACAACAATATAAAGATGATAAAGCTCCCTTATGAATATGCATTCAAATCTGGAAAACACACAAGGACATCATGTGGTTGTGAAAAATAGGCTAGTGGATGTTTGTGGCTTATAAAGTGAGGAAAAGGCCTTCCCCAGGTAAAGTGGTTAAAAAACACTTTAGAATAGAGTAGACAGGAGAAAAAATCTATACAAATTTGCTGTTTTCTAGTAGGAAGTCAGTGAACATAGGCTATTTATCAGCCTTTTTGGTTCTGTTTGACTAGACTAGATTTTCTAGTGGACACTTAGCCGTTGTAGAGAGATTAGGATAATGAAAGTTGTCTTTGATTTTCAACCCCAGCACTGCTACTTGTCACTAACTTACTGTCAATCATGTCGTGGACTTAAAATAAATTTCAAATAAATTCTCTCCTCAAGTATGCTACTCTTGTAAACTTGTTTTTTTTAAATTACATATTTCTGTTGTGGCAGCTGCTGAGCTTGACATGCTCTGGAAACATTCATGTTGCTTTAAATATCACTGTTATTAACTTTTCATCCAGAGGGAACCTATGTAAGCACATCCTCATTGTGTATAGACAATGGAAAGCTGCTTGACTGGTCAGTGGCTGCTGTGTGTAATCTGCCAAAAGCTGAAACCTAAAAAAAAAAGTAACTTTTTTTTGTTTACATTGGGGTTTAATGCTGTGCTATAATCACTCATGTATTATTCTCACTCAACTCCCTGGTATAAAAAATGACTGGATATCAACCTTCCGGTAGATAGCTCATTTCTCCTACCACGAGACCACTGGCCACCCTAAGTTTCCTGTGCTTCAAATATTATGCTGCTATTTCTCCCTTAATTTAAAAAACGAATTTTATCCATTTGTGATGAAATGCTGAATGAAGGATGTCTCTTCCTGTCAGCGATAATGCAGTCTTTTCACCTTTTGTCACTCATTTTTTGCTACATGTGCAGTACTACAGAAAAAGCTGCAAAATGGCTTGAATCAGTGGAGATGACTTGCCTTATGTTATAATTGGGTTAAGCTCAGGTCGACCTTAGTTGAAGTATGTTACATCAAACTGCTGTTTACATGATCACAGAGCGCTAGTCTAACTAAGCTGAGATAGACTAATATTAAACCAGTGCTGTGCGTGTGAGTGTGGTTATTGGTCATAATTTCTGAATTGCCTACTTCAGTCTTTCTTAACCCTGCTTTCTGTTGATTTTAGTATTACTCCCTCCTCAACTTCCCAGCTAATTAACAACTGAACTAGTTGCGTTAGAACAGGGAGAACTAAACTATGCAGGGAAACTATGGGAAATTACTACAAAGGTTACTATTAAACATTGCATGGAAGAAGTGGTCCAAGAAAATGCCTGAGAACCACTCACGTTCATGGTTTAGATGCAGCTATGTCTGGATAAGATGTTTATGTACACAAAGGAATGCTCTACCAGAGAGATCAGAATTTAAAGATGAAATCACCAAGTGAGTTGGTACAGGCACCTCTTTAATAGACAAGTACAGATACCTAGACGGCATGTTGTTTGTTGTTCTTTATCTAAGGCAATACGTCCTCCACATTGGAGTGCTCAAGAGCCACTTGTAAACAAATACATGTGTATTGAGATACGATGAGTTGTCATGGTAAAATCAGCCATAAATTCCTTATTATTCAACCATCTCGGTAGCTTTTATTTCTATTTAATAACCATGATTGTGCTGGTTAGCTGGCCAGAGCAGCAGGAAAGTATTCAGTCTGCACCTGATGTTAAAAACCAAGTTCAGTGCAAGCTCCGGTATAAACACAATGTCACACCCATTAGCAAATCCATCAGTGTTTGAATCATTTCTAATTTTAAAGCACATTAAAATATAACAAGTCCCCTGAAAAGAAAGAGGCTGAAGTTAGCATTCTATTAGTCAGCTTCTCAGTAGAAGTTTCCCGTTCCATCTTAAGTGGTGCAACAGTTACATTGTGGTGTGTGAGGCTGCACTAATTAAGGTGAAATGGGAAAATCTGAATAAGATGACTTCAGCTTTGTGCAAGAAGGTGCTAATAAAAGGTGCTAAGAAGGTGTTAATTGTGAATATCTATATGGACTAAGGAAACATAAACATAAAGAGCCTTATTTTAGCCACAGCCCTGCATTTAAGAGGCCACATGGTGAGCAGTTTGATCACATTATTTTGAATTAAATGTGTCACAATCTGAAAATCAGCGTGTACCATTAATAACTGTCATAACTAAAACAAATATTTTATGCAATTATGTACACTTATTTGTGTTTTAAAGGTGTCCTTGAATGGAAAGCTGCATTTACATCGGCACAGTAGAATAAGGAGAGTTTGGTACACGGAACTGACATACCATGAACCTCAAACTGTTGTCCCCTGCTTCAAAAGCAAATACTGTTTGCAGAAGAGGGCAATAAAACAGGCCAATTCCAAAGTCCTAAGCTGTTACATAATAGTCTTGACTCATTAATATTTATGTACCCAAAATTTATATATACACCAGCTTAGGTTCTAAAAAATGACAACAAAGCAACATCAACAGAAATGGCAGACTACTTGCAAGTATTATACCATCCCTAGGTGTTAAGGGCAATTTTCATACCCTTCCCAATGAACTGAACTGTCAACAAGCATGATTGATGTTTATCTTTTAACAAGGCTGAAGCTGGCTTACAATTTGCCATCTACTTTAATCCAATGTTCTGATCCACCTACAGCATAGCTTGTACAGACACCAGAATCTAACTGCAGCACCACTGAACAGAAAATTCAGAAAGCAAGCTGGTGAATATGAAGCCAACTTCAGCTCCCACATCTTTAACAGGATCCTGGAAACCTGTAATTCACATATGTTGGTTTGCTCTGCACATTTCACTTTGGACAGTTTCTCAAACCATGGACTATACTGAGCAGGCATTTGACACTGATGAGATTGAAGAGAGAGGCAGTTCCAACTTTATTAACAACACAACTCCAACTGAAACCTGTAAGGAACTAACCATGTTGTGTGATTTTTGATGGTTGAAGCCAGATCATCTTAAATAGAAAGTTTCATAGTGAGCTAAAAACCTTTATTTACTTTGTGTGTTTGTTCAGAGTGAAAATACAGGTGACATTAGCTTACTGGCAAAGTAATTTGCATAGCTAGCTAAATATTATGATGACCTATCTTGTATACACAGAGGTACATTTTATTTTCCTGCCTGTGTCTATTTTGACATGTTGCTTTGTTTGCATTGTAAACCAGCAAACTGAAGCTGAGCTCAACACATTATTAATGAGCCCACCAAAAAAAGGGGAAACCAGCTTGTTTTATTCTAGGGCCAAATCATAGGGTTGTAAATGGACGTTTAAAATCACATTTGTTTTTTTTTTGACCGAAGTCAGATACCGTCTATGTCAGCATCAGAGAACAATTCAAAATAATGAATAAATGAATTCTATTGCACCTTTAATAAAGATGCTTGCTAGTCATGTCTTGGCTAGTTTTTAAGCTAAAATGAGCTAAAACTGTCACTACCACAACAGGTATTACCAAAACATTTTGTTTTGGTAGGGTTATAACTGTTTTGTTAGTGATAAAATGGAATGTTCAATCTTTTATTTAATAAAATAAACATAATTAAAGTACAGGGTCACTCAAAGAAAAATAATTTTCGTCTTAAGTCCAAGTAAGTTAAAAGTCTGGAATTACAATTTGACTTTGAAGACATTTAGAAGAATGATTCATACATAACTTTTTAAAGTGCACTGCCAACAAGGCCTTTAGAAAGGAGAAGTGATTAAAAACACACACATTGTAATAAACTGTAACAATACAGTTTAAAAGAAACACTAATATAAAATAAACATTGTTCATTACACTTGTCTGATCACTGAGATTTAACTGCAAGACTCCACAGAAGTTCTCATAATTTTTTTCTACTAACATAAAAAAGTCAAGCATAAACATGCACACATGCATATATAAAAGATGAATAATAACAAAATAATCGTAAGTTGACAGTGGGCCAGGGGCAATGATATGCCTTGTGAGCTTCATGTCTCATTTCCCATTGGCTATGTGAATACTGAAACACTGTCTGTTTTGTTGGATAGCAAAACAGCTGACGTGCCACCTTCCTTTTATGGTTTAGCACAGGTGCTTCATTATGACTACCATAGGACGTCTTAATCATCTTTTGTGAATAAGGTATGGGGAAGATCAGCTGCCGATCACAGGTTACAAGCGTCCCAAGGCCATTAC
The DNA here is from genome assembly GCF_015220715.1 of Pygocentrus nattereri. NCBI lineage: Eukaryota > Metazoa > Chordata > Actinopteri > Characiformes > Serrasalmidae > Pygocentrus > Pygocentrus nattereri. Next base: position 15,195,868 of record NC_051220.1, read on the forward strand.
GATGGCTGCCATAAGTAACCTCTGTAAAATTCTGAGAATCTGGCCTCTGATTCAGATCATGAAGGCCTCAGGCGTTAGCTCATGAGTTGTCTCTGGAGCAGTAGTGCAGGCTACATTCTAAACTGTGCTGATCTGTAGCCCTTGAGAACTTGAATTTCTGAATTTGAACACTCAAATGAAATAGTAGGAAAATAGGAAAATAGTAAATGGCAAAGCGCAGGTTCTAGCTACTAATCAGAATCAGTTTATTTTGCTAAGTATGTTACACATACAAGGAAATTGTCTTGGTGAGAGCACACATGTAGACCAGGCAAGCAAAGACATTAAAATTTGCAGAAATTTAACATCAGTACAGTTGTGCTAATAGCATTTTGTTACAAAGGAGTTACAGAAATGCAGCAAAGAGATTTGGTGGTTAAGTTTAAGTTTAAAGTATGAGGTGTACATTATGCTAAATGAGTGCTACAGCTCTAGGGAAAATGCTGTCAGCATGTCTGGATTTGCTGGTTTTGATTCTCCTGAATTTTCTACCAGAAGGAAGCAGCTGGAAGAGGTGATGCCCAGGATGAAAGGGGCCAGCTGTACTTTTGCTGGTGCACTTTGTTACTCTGCTGTAGATGTCCTGAAGCATTGCCAGACTACATCCAGTGACCCTCTTTACTGTCCTGATTGTGCTCTGGAGTTTCACTCATTCTTGTCATGTGGGGGAACCAAACCAGATGGTTATGGATGATGCGAGGATGGACTCTATGATGGATGCATAGAACTGGACGATCAGGCTCTGTGTCAGGTTGAATTTCTTCAGCTGTTTTCGGAAGAACAAGTAGGAAGGCCAAGTTGACTACATCTTTGACAGACCTGTTAGCTCTGTGTGTGAACTACCAGGGATCCAGCTGAAGGTTTGTTATGCTCTCTAGGTGGACTACGACCATGTGTTTTAAGACTTTTATGACTATAGAGGTCAGGCCTATTGTCCTGTAATCATTTAGTCCAGTAACGTTAATTTTTCAGGGGACTGAAATGGTGGTAGATATTTTGAAGCACATGGAAAAAGAGCAAAATTCCAGTGATTTGTCAAAGATGGTGGTGAAAAATGGCGCTAGCTGATCACAACTGAGTGGATGAAGAGACTCCGTCTGAACTTGGAGCTTTTCTTACCGTCTGTTTGCTGAAAAACCTGTTAACATCCTGCTTATTAATGGTAAGATGAGGGGGTCAGAGGAGAGACAGCCAGAGTGGGGGAGGAGGGCAGGGGACTGGCAGAGAGAGACTGCAGACTGTCCTTTATGTTCTCAAATCTGCAGTAGAACTCACTCTGGTTATTGGTGAGTCGGCAGTCATTCAGGACATGGGACATTTTTCTCAACTTATAGCTAGAGATCTCTTTGATGCCTTTCCAAACTGGAGTTGAATCATTAGCAACAATGTGGCTTTTCTAAGTATTTCTTAGTCATAGAGGATTTTTGGATCGAGTGGGTCTTCCCTCCAGACCTGTGCACTTTCGAAGACCCTACTAGGACCATATTGCTCCACACGATTAGCTTTGAAGATTCCTAGACCACACATACTCTTCTGCCACAGCAAGGCCTTGATCGAGGTAGGATCGTCCTAGGACCTGCTGGAGAGATTATGTCACCAAGTTGGCCTGGGAGTAGCTCAGGGTCCCCTGAAATAAGCTGGAAGAAGTTACGGGGGACAGGGTTGTCTGGGATTTTCTGCTCTCCCAACTGCTACCTCAACTCAATCTGGACGAAGCGGTTAAAGGTGATGATGAAGAGCATTTCTCCTTTGTTGCTTTAATCCTATTCTCCAGCTTGTGTTTTGTAGAGAATTCTGTCCCCACTCCTGAATGCTGCCTACGTTTCCCTCTGACGCTGAAAGCTCAGCTGAAAACAGTGGTTTGTCATTGCTGCACTGCACCTGTGATGTAGTTGAAATGCAGCTGTCCTACAAACTGATGTATGATGTCACAGTGTCTGTACATTCATCTAAGCTCCCTGTCACCTCTTCAAACTAGTTAATAATGTTGAAATGCTAGGGAAAGCATCAGTGAATTAAGATATCAATTCTTGTGATGAATACTTAATGGTAGTCTTGGTCTTTCTATTTCATTTTGACACATAAAAAAGAACAGCTGTCAGTTTCAATTCATTACAAGTACTTTGTATTCTAACAACGAAATTCCAAAGTGTTTCATCAACCTGTAACAGGTAATGACATGAAGGTGATGTATTTTTCATTGTCCATCGCAGAGGGCCCCCAGAGGGCCATGTCTGAACTGAGGTAGTACTTGAGGAGATGTCTTGTCCCATTTAATTCTGACATTATACATATGTCAATTACACAGCTGAGATGACAATACTTCTAGGGAAGATGGACAAGACTGCCTACTAACATGAGTGTGTGATGTGTGTGAAAATAAGTGACACGTGCAATTACAGTGCACGACAACAGTCACAGTGTTAAATCCAATTAATGTGCTAGCAAGCCTCAAAAGCACCCTGGACAGAAATCTGTGTCCACTGTTAACTAGAGCAAGGCTGTAATTTTTCTGCTAAACTCACTTCTTGAGCTCAGGGACCCACTAAAGCCAGCCGTGAAGCATGAATGGGTGATGGCACTTTGAATTTCACTGAGGAGATTTTTCTTCTGCTGCCCCCCCACCTACATTTCATGAGTGTACTCTCTTTTTCATAAATGAATACTAGTGGGGATAAATTAACTCGCTGCTAATTAGGCTGGCAGCCAGCTTTCAATGCCATGCTTAGCGAACAGCGAGCACGGAACGCTGGCATTGTGTCATCCGAGCTGGCTTCTGTGGAGAGGAATATTCCTCTATTCTCTAATGTTCATCCCTAGTTCCACTCCGCTAATCAGGCTGCCAATTCTATCGCTTTATGACGAAGGTCCACATCACTCTTTCAACCAGCACTGATACCCCCTCATCTGCACATGCGCTGCTCCCAAAGCTTTCACTTCAAATAAGCATCTGTGTTCCTCAAAAATTCCTAAAAATTATTTGTTGTCACAGTTAGACAGAGGGAACATCCATATGCCTCAGAACTTGTCTTGGATGTAATTACTTTTTGCCCCAGGAGAACGAAATAGCTGTTGTGAACGACACTGCGAAAAACCAACAATAACGGCAACTTTTTAGAGGAAGAGTGCTTTTATGAACTTTCATTCTCTCTATGCTGAAATACTGGGCAAAAAAAAGATGGAGGATGTTCAAGGAGGGCCATTAGTGTCAGGGTTTAACTGCAATTATCTCTTCATTAAACTATATTAGGCCATTAATAATCAGTAGGCTTTGCTGCATTTTGGGGCAATTAAAAATGACTTTTGTCCAAGGTGTTAAGAGGCCTGGCTGTGAGGCGGTCAAAAAATCTTTGTCATTTGTCTTCTTGGGAGAGTCCGTCTCTAGAATCTAATCTCATGGTTGAATTAATATTCCCACCACATCCTCTCGGAATTAAATTATTGTTTCATCCACTCTGTCCTGTGGAAAGAAGCTGCTAGAACTGCTGGCTGGGCTTCTTGGGCCCAGTGCTAAGGATTAGGGTTTCTGGTGTTAAAGGAAATGTCACGTCCTAAATGAGAGAGGCTTAGCTAGCAGTCCTCTGTGGGCTGAGCAACATTCCTCAGAAAATGAACGCACGCTCAAGTAACCCTCCATAACTCCTTGTGTCTTCCCCTTTTCGCTAGCTCTCATGTAACCCTGCATCAAATTGCAGGTGACCAGCAAAAAGTATGGCAATTGACCTTTACAACTAGTCTAAGTTTCGGCGTGTGTGTGATTAGGTTCCATTCCTTCCCCAAAGTTGGCCAGCTGGCAGGTCTTGTTGGTTGATCCAACTGAAGCAGCATGTGCTTAATGGTGGGTGTAGGGGAGGGCTTTTTTCTTTTTCTTTTCTTTGAGCTGGTACACACCCAGACAATGAATCCAATTAACCCCTTTAGCTGGTGAAGGTCGGGATGTTGGGGCATGGTATCCACATGAACACTCACCACAAGACTGAAGATAATTGGGTTCAAGTGCCTTACCTGAGAGTACTCAATTAAACTGGTGCTTGGCCTGAACTCGAGATGCGTGTTCTTTTCTTCTTCTGCTTCTTTTTTTTCTGTTTCCGATCAGCACTGTCAGGTCTCTGAAGTAGCTTTCTCATCAACTGTCACGTTTCACACCTCAGTTTCATACAATAAAAATTGGCAAATCTGTATCTGGGTTTAGTTTTATTGATATTGACAACAGTACAATTTGATGAGAACTATTCCCTGTTACTTTCTTGTCCTCTCAAATCATCTCGTGAATGAGTTGCAGTGCTTAGAGTTGAACCAGTGTATGTAATCGCCCAGATGGACATGGCCAGAAATGAGCAGGGAGGGCTTAACTCATGACACTTGACCTTGGATGCGGTTGTAACGGCCACATATGCGCCACTGGCAACCGGCAGTCTGTTGCTCTTCAGAATTCCTTGGGGTTTTCATTTCAGCCCAAACTCTCAGCCAAGGCAAGATTTGTGAGGTCAGCATAGGCCATCAGAAGCACTGAAGAAAGAGTTGTGGGTTTGTGTACAGCAATTAATCCGAAGGCTGAGAGCTATGAGCACAGAGGGGTCGAAGCAAGGGTTATTGTGTGTATCTTCAGAGTGACAAGCCTTGATGTCCACAAGGAACACAAGAAAAAAACATAATGTAAGCTTGTAACTACTCTGCAGTGGGCAGACTTGACAGGGCAGCATAAGATTCTAACAGCTCAGCCTAATTATTACAATTCAGTTATTTTAGTTTACTAGAGTGAGTAAGTACTTCTTTATACATGAAGATTCAATTTTTAATTTCCTTGCACGTCAAACAAATATCAGAGACAAAATGGTGCTTGTTTTTTTCCCTCCTTTCGGACTTGCCACACATTTGTGCAGCCCAGAAAAAGAATGAAAAGAACAATGATGTTATAGGGTTGCCACCCGTCCAGTTTTCACTTGGATAGTCTGGTTTTAAGACTGTGTCTGGTTTTGCCTGTCATTTGCCCGATTTTGCAGTGGTTCTCCCAAATTGTGAGGGGAAAAACCAGCCAATACAATTGTGCTGGTCGTCTTGCTTGTCACTACCCATTTCCTCACCTTCCACTAGCAATTTTAGACCAATTGTATTTAGCACAATTGATGTTTCTTAATGCAATGACCAATTACATAAAGAGGGACCAGAACTCACAGCATCAGAGTAACAGAAAAGAAAGGAAGAAGAGGCACTCTCAATGAATCAGTCAACATCTGTTTCTTACTACAGATAAGCAAGGTCAAAGAAAATTGTATTCCAGCTGCTGGACTAACATCAGTGTATCACAAGTTAAGCACCATGTCATCTACTTATCTCAGGTATAGTTGACAAACGATAGGCTGCTTGTACAATTTTACAATTCATTCTTGTTCAATTTACTAAAACGTCTTGTTTTGAAGAAAAAACCTGCTGACAGTGGCAAGGTCAAATAAAAGTACAGATGGAAGACACATTAGGGGTGAGTCTAATGGAGCATTGACTTTAAATGCATGTCTTATGACAGACAGGTGTCCAGTTTTACCTTACTGAAAAGGTGGCAACCCTAATTTTGACTGCTGCTGTTCACAATGAAACCAGGAAAAGGCCATGATGGACAGCAGCAAATCTCACCTCTTCACGCTTTGGTGCTTATTTGATTTGCTGGAACAAAGTAAAATGAATTTGAACCATACTTCCTATCCCCAAAATGGGAGGGGAGGCCTAATTCCAGTTCAGTGGTTCAACCAGTGTGATAAAGTGGCTCAGCTTTTGGTTCCTCTCTCGCGTGGCTTACTGCTTGGGGCAGAGTCGGTGATGCAGCTAAATCCTTACAATGATAAATTTTTAGGAAAAGTGTACAATGTGGATGAAAAGGGAAAAATACAAGGGGTGGGTTAGCACAGGGCTTTAATACATTATACTGGATAGGGGGTTGGAGGGGAGGAAGAATGCGGCTTTCATTTCATTACCAATATAACAGTATAATGCTGATTTGAAGCTCTATGGCAGAACGAAATCCAAGGCAATCTCCCCGGTGGACAACAGCATCCTCCCTCTCTGTACATGTCTCTTTCCCACCCTCCACCCTCTCTGTGTGTTTCTCTCCCTCATCACTCTCCCTCCCTTCCTCTCTAACCAGCTTTCCATATGTGCTCTCCCTTTCTTCCTTCCCTCTCTCCCTCCCTCCCTCCCTCCCTCTGCTTTCTCTCCACCCACGCAGTTGTACCGCTTGCTGCAGGAGCCGCTCAGCTGTCAGAGACGTGAGCAGACATTATCCACTGGCATACATTTGGGCCCTCTACAAAGTAATGACTGCAGCGTAAGGATTACCTCTACGCACCCTCCGTACAGCAATCATGCTGGCTTGCAACGAGGGGTGGGGGTGGGGTGGGGGGGCTGGAATGGTTTTTATGACAGGAGAAAGGGATGACAGAAGCAAACAGAATGCGACGGAATGAATCATCAGATACAGTCATCCATTCCGAGATGTTAACGCTAATGCTAATGTTAATGCTAGTCAGCCTTTCACAGCGATGAGGAGGTGATAAAAGGTGGCTATGTTTAAGAACCTGTGCCTGTCGGTAGGCACAACTATTCTCATATCCACATTAGAGGATGTATGGCATTGATCTTCTAGCCTTGTAATGATTTTTTTTGCGAAATAATATGAAGTGCACGACACAAGCACGCCCACACACATAAGCAAATGACTAAAGAACTTACAAAAGACATAAGAAAACGTTGAACCCTCAGAGCTCCTATACAACAGAAGCAAATATGCAACCAGAAAGGGAAACTGACACTCACTGAATTACTTGAGTTTCACTGCTGCTATCATCAGTGGGCAATTTTAAAATACATATCTGTAAATAAAAGAAGGCTTTTTAACTGACATCCTTACTAATCCACTTGCATTTTTCTCGACTCTGCATACACTATTTCTATTACTTCCACTCTAGTCTCGTGGACCCAGACATGATCCTTTAATTGGAACATTTGGGAACATCCTTAAGAAATTTTGGGCAAAATGTGAGTGCAATGGTGCATTCGTAAACACTGTCCACTAAACATGCCTGTTGTTAGCTATCAGATGTAACATAAGTAAGCATGGTAGCAAAGTCATAATAAAAAAAACTAAGATTAGGAATGAGCGTCATACAGTGGTGCTTAAAAGTTTGTGAACCCCTTACAATTTTCTGTATTTCTGCATAAATATGACCTAAAACATCATCAAATTTTCACACAAGTCCTACAAGTAGAAGTCCTAAAAGAGAACCCAGTTAAACAAATGACACAAAAATATTTTACTTGGTCATTTGTTTATTAAGGAAAATTATCCAATGTTACATATTTGTGAGTGGCAAAATTATGTGATAATTTTGCTTTCAGTATCTGGTGTGACCCCCCTTGTGCAGCAATAACTGCAACTAAACGTTTCCGGTAACTGTTGATCAGTCCTGCACACTGGCTTGGAGGAATTTTAGCCCATTCCTCCGTACAGAACAGCTTCAACTCTAGGATGTTGGTGGGTTTCCTCACATTAACTGCTCGCTTCAGGTCCTTCCACAACATTTTGATGGGATTAAGGTCAGGACTTTGACTTGGCCATTCCAAAACATTAACTTTATTCTTCTTAAACCATTCTTTGGTAGAACGACTTGTGTGCTTAGGGTCGTTGTCTTGCTGCATGACCCACCTTCTCTTGAGATTCAGTTCATGGACAGATGTCTTTCCTTTAGAATTGTCTGATATAATTCAGAATTCATTGTTCCATCAATGACGGCACGCAGTCCTGCCCCAGATGCAGCAAAACAGGCCCAAACCATGATACTACCACCACGTTTCACAGATGGGATAAGGTTCTTATGCAGGAATGCAGTGTTTTCTTTTCTCCAAACATAACGCTTTTCATTTAAACCAAAAAGTTCTATTTTGGTCTCATCTGTCCACAAAACATTCTTCCAATAGCCTTCTGGCTTGTCCATGTGATCTTTAGCAAACTGTTCTTTTTGGAGAGCAGTGGCTTTCTGCTTGCAACCCTGCCATGCAAAGCATTGTTGTACAGTGTTCTCCTGATGCTGTACTCATAAACATTAGCCAATGTGAGAGAGGCCTTCAGTTGCTTAGAAGTTACCCTATGGTCCTTTGTGACCTCGCCGACTACGTTTACGGCATTTGGCTGACGCTCTTATCCAGAGCGACTTACAACTTCATAATTTTACACAGGTAGGCGAAGGTGGTGTTAGGAGTCTTGCCCAAGGACTCTCATTGGTATAGTGTAGGGTGCTGACCCAGGTGGGGAGTGAACCCTAGTCTACAGCGTAGAAGGCAGAGGTGTTAACCACTACACTAACCAACCACGACTATTACATGCCTTGCTCTTAGAGTGATCTTTGTTGGTCGACCACTCCTGGGGAGGGAAACAATGGTCTTGAATTTCCTCCATTCGTACACAATCTGTCTGACTGTGGATTGGTGGAGTCCAAACTCTTTAGAGATGGTTTTGTAACCTTTTCCAGCTTGATGAGCATCAACAACTCTTTTTCTGAGGTCCTCAGAAATCTCCATTGTTTGGGCCATGATACACTTCCATAAACATGTGTTGTGAAGAGCAGACTTTGATAGATCCCAGTTCTTTAAATAAAACAGGGTGCCCACTCATACCTGACTGTCATCCCATTGATTGAAAACACCTGACTCCAATTTCACCTTCAAATTATCCTACAGATTCACATACTTTTGCCAATCACAAATATGAAATATGGGATCATTTTCCTCACTAAACAAATGACCAAGCATACTATTTTTGTGTCATTTGTTTAACTGGGTTCTCTTTATCTACTTTTAGGGCTTCTGTGAAAATGTGATGATGTTTTAGGTCATATTTATGCACAAATACAGAAAATTCTAAAGGGTTCACAAACTTTCAAGCACCACTGTATGTGCAGAATAGGGACGTGCACATGTACCTGATTACTTAATTAACTGTGTTTAGTACTTGTATTGAAACTGAAATCACAATTTGGGTATTTGTTACATTTCATTGCCTCCAATCATGTTTTCTTGTTCTGGTCCTGTGAAACTACTTGCACCCCTCACATGAAACAGGTGTGCTACAGCACTGTCACAGTTGGCTTCAGCAGATTCATGAGATATGCAGTATTAATCACATATTCACTAATTTCACTTTCTGAATGCCATATGTAAAGATTGGAATGATTCAATTTACCTACATAGAATGTGATGGTTACACGTTCTGTATTGATAGTAGGATGAAAGAGAGATAAGACAAAGCTCGCAGCTCAAGGAGAGCATGCTACAGCAGAGTAAAAAAAATAAAGCACCGAATCATGACTACCAAACAAAATCAGTGACTCAGAGTACAACATCTACAGCTCCCATGAAAGGTCTTCAGCACTAACCTCAATCAGACTTGGAATAAAAGCAAAGACAGGAGAGCAACAAAAGGAGTACATGTTCTTTTCAGAGATTAAATGTGCTTCTAAGAAATTAAATCTTAAAGTGCTCATGGGGTTTGCATATTCCGAAAATGATCTTAAAGAAAACTTTAAGAGATTGTATGGTTTGAAATGCAACCAACTAAAACATTAAAAAAAAAACAGTTTTACTTTCTCAGTTGCCTCAGTGTCACTACTATATTAACAAATATAAACTCTGATATAACACCAGAGGTTGACTCTTCCTGAAGTTTGAATTTAGCATAAAATATATAGGTAATGTATAAATTAGAAAAGCTATATGTTACGAAATGCCCCCTGTGAAGGTTGCCTGAAGGTGGGGTGGGGGGGGGGGCGGGGGGGGTGGGGGGGGGCGGGGGGGTGTGGGGGCTTGGGTGTTGCTGGAGCCTATCCCAGCAGTCACTGGGAGGAAGGCATGATACACCTTGCACAGGCCCCTGTGAAGGTGTTTTTCCTTAGAGTTAAAAACCACAAAATGCTTTGCTTTTATAAAAAAATGCAGCCCAAAGGCAACAATGTCCTTTTTGTTCACTGGCCCTCTATTTCAAACAAATACCTCTCATTCTAAAGCTGCACTCTTACAGCTTATAGTAAATATTATAAATTGTATTCCTACAGGGGCGGCACGATGGCGTGGTGGGTAGCGCTGTCGCCTCATAGCAAGAAGGGCCTGGGTTCGATTCCCCGGTTGGGCGGCCAGGGTCCTCTCTGTGTGGAGTTTGCATGTTCTCCCTGTGTCTGCGTGGGTTTCCTCCCACAGTCCAAAGACATGCAGTCAGGCCAATTGGAGATGCTAAATTGCCCCTAGGTGTGAGTGACTGTCTGTGTCTGTCTGCCCTGCGATGGACTGGTGACCTGTCCAGGGTGTATCCTGCCTTCTGCCCGAAGGCTGCTGGGATAGGCTCCAGCATCCCCCTGTGACCCTGACGGAGAAGCGGCTTAGAAAATGGATGGATGGATGTATTCCTACGTGCTGATATCAGTGTGCTTCATTTCATTATGTGTGCAAAATGTGTTTATAAGTGGACTGTGAATGCTGAAATAATTAAAATATTTCATCATGTTTATATTACTATTTTGTGTAGTTAATTCATTACATTTAATTAATGAATGAATGAATTAATTAACAATTAGTTAATTCATTACATTTGTCTTACTTTATTATATTTCATTTAAACATTAATATTTATGATGTTTTAACTATAAAAATGGACAAAATAAGCTTCATCAGAATGTAGTTCTTGCTGTGACTAATACCAATATTTTATCAGTGGATGCAGGGTTCAAAATTCCCAGGACACTGCATTTATAGAAGCTGGTAAGCTGATGTTGAGTCTCGAATGATGTTTCAGCAAAGATGTTCTTTCAGCATAAAAAGTGACCCAAAATAGCTTTCATTTAAAATGTCATCCAAGCAGCACAAAGTACACGGCCTTCATTATCTAAACATTGACCTTCCTCAAAGTTCAAAGTGAGTGTCCTAGACCCTTCTGCTTACCAAAGCATTTCAGCTTATTAGCTTTGCTAAACATGAATATTTAAAGCTGATAACAAATAGCTAACCAACATTTGCTTTGGCCCTCTACAGAAGATTCTGGTTCCATAAGATTGTACTAAGGAATCAGGCCTTATCATTTTAGTGAAAATATTACTACTTACATTTGTCCCTTGCTTTCACATCCCCCCTGTTGAACTGGTGCTTGCATTAGACATTAACCTATTATTTTATTTGTGTAATTATATATTGTGCCTTGGCCTGCGTAGGCCCTGAACCTGATTTGATTTCATCATCATCAGACAGTTGGTGCTGAGCTCTCTGAGCTGCAACATTGCGGTAACAAGGCAAGCTGATCAAGAACACTTAGCAGTCTTTAACAAGCTAACCTTGGATTCTTCACCCCAATACGATTTCACACCATCACTGTAATTAAGAGATTCCATGATACCACACGCCCCTCTCATTAATTCAAGTTGTATGAAAATGAGCACAGCTGCAATGTGCTATAGATTATTGTGTGATCAGCAAACCGCCTCTCCCTTTTCAACGGTGCATCCAGAACTGGTCATTAACATCAGCACCTGCCTTGACCCCCACACGCACACATCTGCATGCGACTGAATTAAAGTGCTCTAAAGCACCTCATTCTTACCACGTAACTACACTATGGAATTCATTACATTGCATTAACCTCCGCACCTGCACTAATTGAATTCGCAAGTCTTAATGATGAGCATAAGTAGAAAAAGATCTGCAACGAACGACGTGCGCCAAGGTTGCCTGTAATTATAACAAATGATACCCCTGAAAGCTTCTGACTTTTTTTTCTTGCCAATCTATTTCCTCATAAAAAATAATGGTTTGGTTTTGTTGAATAGAAACTTTAAACACTGGTTGTTCTAGATGGAACGTCTTAATTAGCTTTAGCATAAAGCTCAGTCGATGTTGAGCTATGAAGAACTATGGGTACTCACACTGCACAATGAGCTCCACGATGGCCTCACGAGGCTTCACATTGAAGCCATTGTACTGGCTTGTCTGGCAGCGGTAAGTGCCAGTCATCTCGCGTGAGACGTTGACGATGCGCAGGATGCCATCATAGCTCTCAGTCTGCATGCTGCCGTCCGGCATGGGCGCCTCCTTGTCAGCATGAGACCAGAGGATGATGGGCTTGGGTTTGCCTGACACCAGGCACTGAAGCTCCACCGTGTCACCCTCCTGTGTCACCAAAGGAGACTTCCCTCTTGGGACCGTCAGGCTGGGGGGGACTAAGTGAATGTGGAGAGAAAACAATGAAACATATAACTATCCATATAGTTACATCTAGCACTCTTTGCATCTGACAGTTTTCTAAAAGACTTTAAACACGAATCACTGGCTAATCTCATGCATCTTTCCACTGTTTGTTCTGTGTGCATCTATAAACTTGTGCATTATTTGTATCTTCATATGTTTATATCCTACATTTTTCTTTTCTATCATCCTTTTAACATTTGTATCTTTATGTACCAAAAAAAATCATTTCTACATGAAAATCCCTCAATTTTTACATTTACATCATTCTTACTCTTAAACAGGCTGTTTTTGTTACTGTGCCTCTATCCCAGATATATAGATATGTAGATATATAAATGTCAGAGTATCTGCAGTCAGATTCCATGCTTGTTAATTTTCTGAGTAAACAATTCCTGTACAGAAAACAATTAAAATCATGCCATTTTTCAGCCATTTTTAATGTACATGTTCTATTTATTTGTTTAACACACCGGAAAAAATAACGCATACATAGTGTAAAATGTGCCATAACTTCTGCACAGGCCACAATTTATGTTATATTTATTTTTCTAATATGTTAAATTAAGCAAATAAATAGTAATTGTAAATTTAATATGAGCAGAGGTGTGTTACCTGTAGATGATGTGTACTCATTCAACAAATAAATCAATAAAAACGTAATTTGCACTGGGGTGCCCAAACTTTGGCATATAACTGTATGTAAACTGTCTCTGTTCTGATTGGCTGCATTATGTCTCATTCAAAAAGCTGTCTGTACTGAAACACTACCTATAACTTTGACACAAATGGGGAGGGCTAAACTGTTGTAGGCTGGTGTAAATATATAAATATGATGGTTTATGGTTTCATGAGACTGTAACAATGTCTAAATATTACATTAACGTCTTTTATTTCAAGGAGGCAAGACAAATAGGGTTTAAATAATGTTCGATGTGCTCCCTTTAATACAACTACACAGTGCAGCACAAAAGAGGATTTGAGTGACCACTCATGTTACCCCACACACTAGGTATTGGTTGTTAAGGTGGTGATGAAAGCAGAGACAACTGGGTGAGTGGCAGAATATATGATGCAGAAAAGTGATATTTTATACTGTATATAAATATAAATAAAAGTCCCTCCAGCTGCACAACAAGCTGATGCTCTCCTCTTAACACTAAGAAAACTTTCACCTCATTAACCTTAACAAGGCTAGACCAACTAGCGAAATAAAACTGCAATCAAGAAGAGAATAAACAGAATCTTAGATAATTTTTCAAGATTCCACATAACAAAAGGGATGTAAATATGAATATGTATATCAAACAGTCACTTCATGAAGTACACCTTTGTACTTTCTGTCCATTTTCTCAGCTCCACTTACCAGTCCATCTGTTTCTTCACATAGTTTGTTATCCCCCTTTCATGCTGTTCTTAAATGATCAGGATGCCCACAGGACCACCACAGAGCAGGTACTATCCGGGTGGCGGATCACTCTCAGCACTGTAGTGACACTGACATGGTGATGGTGTATTAGTGTGTGTTGTGCTCGAATGAGCGGATCAGACACAGCAGTGCTGCTGGAGTGTTCACTCACTGTCCACTCTATTCGACACACCCACCTTGTTGGTCCACCTTGTAGATGTACAGTCAGAGGCAGTAGCTCATCTGTTGCTGCACAGTTTGTGTCGGTCATTCTCTAGCCCTTCATCAACCTTCAGAGAACACTGATAGCTGGATATTTTTGATTGGTGGACTAATCTCAGTCCAGCAGTGACACTGAGGTGTTTAAAAACTCCAGCAGCACTGCTGTGTCTGATCCACTTGTACCAGTACAACACACACTAACATGCCACCAGCACAGCATTGTCACTGCAGTGCTGAGAATGAGCCACCGCCCAAATAATACCTGCTCTGTGGGGGTCCTGAGCATTAAAAAACAGGGTCAATGTGAGCTAACAAAGTAGGCAAAGACAAATAGGTACTGCAGTCTGTAGCTGCAGAACTATATACAGCACTTATATGGTAAGTGGAGCTGATAAAACGGACAAAGAGAGTAGATGTGTAGTTTTTTGTGTGTATACACACACACACACACACACACACACACACACACACACACTAAACATCTACACTTATTGTGCATTTTATCACCTTATCAGCTCCACTATATATGCATGTGTTTATCCATATAGGCTTCCAAAAATATATATTTAACTGCTTAAAAATATATGGTGATGCACATTTGTTGCGACAGTCACTACTGCTTCACACATTTGAAGCCCAGCCCAGGGACGCACTCTGACATTGTTTTTGAAATGGCAGTAGGGAATTTGATCCATTCTGTAATTTCAGTCCTTACGTTTATCCGTAATGTGGTGTTTATTGCAAAAAGTCATATCATGATAACGATAAAAGTATGATTTACTGTGCAGCCCTAATGTATGCTGTAAAATAGGACGATCAAATATCTTCCCTGCAGCTTCAAACAAAGCCTGAGGAACACCTGCTCCTCTAAATATAGCCCCTGGTGTGCTGCAGAGCCCTCCTCCATTAAGCATGAGCCTTTAGTCTGCTTTAATGTTGAGCATCTGTACATGAAGTTAGCAGGCTTCCACGCAACATTTTCCTAACCTCATAGCGTCGACAAGCCCTTCTGCAAGAGTAATGTCCTGCCAGTGCTGGAAGGCCTTTCACTGCTCTCCATTGAACTTTTCCTGCTGCATTTTATTAGTGACGACTAAACTAGCGACCGCACTAGACAAGCAGTAAGGAACACTCATGCATGTACAGTCAAAAAGAAGGGAAATGGGGATGCTGAGGGGACAACAGCACTCCCTGATTTCAGGACTGCGAGTTCTAAAAGCCATAATAATAATACAAAGATCTGAGTCGAATAGCTTCCCTCAACAACAACTGGCTGCTTTGGGGGCATGTTCCTAAAACTCATGCAGCTTGAGAAGCAAAGTGTAAAAGTGGATGCAGAACCAGACACCAGTCCTGAACCCCAAATCAGCTTAATACTGTTTTTAAACTTTTAAACTGCTTTCTGGTGTTAAATCTCACCATGTGACTGCACCACACATCAACAATATTACTGCTCATGACTTTGTTAATTTACATAAAGTTCATCCAGAATGAGAGAGCAAAGAGAAGCTCAAGGGTGCAACAAGGGTCAGTTGTGTCAATGGCGAATAGCATATTTTGAGGTAAAAAACATGTTTTTCTGTAACTTTTAACTACAATAATCTATACATGACTACGGGATATATAAATTAAATGACAAAGAAAACAAATGCCAAATAAATATTTATAAAATAAATACTTTTAAAAGAAAAATACTTTTGCATAATGTCATTGCTCATGTCATGCATATGTTGCTTAACATTTCCCACCCCCAACTTAAAATACCTTGTCACGACCCTGTGTGCAAGAGCAGGAGCTGAATGAGGAAAGTGGTGGGAGGCAGAGAGTGGGGAGGCCATTTTTTT
This sequence comes from Pygocentrus nattereri, assembly GCF_015220715.1. NCBI lineage: Eukaryota > Metazoa > Chordata > Actinopteri > Characiformes > Serrasalmidae > Pygocentrus > Pygocentrus nattereri. Next base: position 15,211,651 of record NC_051220.1, read on the forward strand.
CAGCACTGATAAAGTTCACAAGTGAGAGGAGGGAAGAGGGCGAGATGGGAGATGGACAGGAATGATCAAGTGGGAGGTTGAGAGATGGATAAAGACAAAAGAAAAGAGGCACAGAAAATGAGTGGGGGCATCAGCAGAATGTATTTTGACTGCAGGGGGCCGTGTGCTTGTATGAATCTGCAGGTTGATAAAATGCACCTGCTGTAGTGGCACAAAAAAGAGTCACAAAGAGAATTCCACAATATTTTGCATCAGTAGCTTACCTATTTTAGAGAGGTTGAGAAGAATATGCTGCTAGCTGTGTTTTACGTGGAGAAAAGCCTTTAAGTGGAATTCCACCAAATTTGTAAGATTTTTGCATAATTAAATGATTAAGATGTTAACAAAGTAATTCAAAGCGTTTTCGTGTGAAATGCACCATTCTAGATAAACATGGCGAGAATTCTTCACAGTGGTGGTTATAGGAACCAGACGGCTGAATAGTTCAATGCCTATAAAAGCTACCACACAGAAATCCTTTACAAGCAATGGTTTTGAACATGATGCCTGATGCCTGAAACAATCTTTTGATAGTTCTGTTATGAGCTTTTGGCCTAAAACATTTTTTAAATACATGAATGGCATATGAGTATCATGCAAGACATGGTAAGGCAAAATAGATCCCAAATAAAACAATTTTTGAAAATAACACTCTTTTACTATTATTGATAAACAGGTTTATCAAGTGTGATGTGTCAAAATCTAAAGCTTTACAAGTAACTTGTAACAGTGACTGAAACAGTGACTGAAAGGGCTTTTCTTACTGTGGCTGTCCTGTGCAGATTGCACAGACTGCAGTTTGCAATTTGAACAGCAGTGAATGAACAATGAAAATGTCAGCCATGTGAAATTATTTCATGATTTTTTACACGGGACATTAGACAGGTGACAGGTGTTCATATCATGTATTAAGAGGGGATGCAACATCCAAGGACTTCCCCACTACAGGATTGATGCCTTTGAAAACAACGGCTTGATATAATAAAACAAAACAACAGAAGCAGATAAGTCCCTGCTAGCACGCAAATGCCATCTGTAGCCTCAGTTTCTGAAATACACACAATGGTTCCCATCAACAACACTGAAGAAAATCAGTACGTTGGTAAGTTTCTTTACAACATCAAAACTGTCTGAATGACATTATGCTAATTAAATTATGCAGAGGTTAAAAAAATAATAGAAAATTAGCCTTTAACTTGACCAGTTTGCCATTAGATGTCTAACATATTCTAGTTCCTAAATGCTTTCTAAATGATCAATTTCTAAATGCTCTCTTTAACAACTGTATGTATGTGCAGTTATAGCACTGAAAAGTACATTGACACAATGAAACAATTTCTGGAGAAAATGATAATGAATCTCATAATGATAACTTTCTTTTGCTCAGAAATAAATATTGGCAAAGTTCTGCTGTACAACTGCAATATTCCACACACCATTAGCTCCCACATCCATTGCAATTATTTCTCATTTACAGAGTGATGCATGGATGATTGCAAATTAATAACAATTTAGTATTAATAAACCCATATTAAGGGGTATCTGCCTAGCTGACTGAATTGCTACATTCTTAATCTACTGAAGACTTGAAAAGACCACAGAACTCAGAGAAACACATTAGATTTTTTAGCAGCGCTACAGACAGTTTATCATGCCATTTGCACTCCAAATAGTCTGTCTTAATTTATCAAGGGTGAGCAGGGATGCTGATAGGTAAGTGACCTTAAGATAAATCTCACTTGGTTAATAAAGAGAAATCACACAGGAATCACAGAGGAAAAATAACACATTACAATTCTGACTCAGTAGTGGCAGTTACTACCCAGAACCTTCCTAACCTTAAAGGAATGCTTTAGTGAAAAAGCTAATTTGGCCTACATAATCTACCCCTAAATGTAGTTCTTCAGCCAAGACAAGTTTAATGTTTGAAGTGTCTTTTTTTGCCCTGGGTACTACAAAGCAGGTGATGGAAAATTATTGGTAGTCTTGAAATCTAATATCCACACTTTGGCCAATTTTAATATCTGGTGAGGTATAAGCTGCCATTACTTCTAGTCCGATTAGCCTCAGAGCTCCAGTGTGAAGATAAAAAATTTACTTTAAAAACGTTCTTTTGCAAATTAGGGCTGCAACAACTAAGCGACATACTGAATACGTTAATAAAAAAAGTCTTGTCATCGATAAGTTGGCTTGAAGACATTGGCAATTCCCATTTACATCACTTGACAAAGAGAAGAGGAGAGCAAATACAGATATCAGAAACCATAGTACAGGGTTGCATGACTCAAAAAGTCAAAAATATGGGAACACTACTTCATGGTCATCCCGAAAGGTGTTTTTCTGTTAGATGTATTGAACCACGCTCACCTGGCATGACAACACAGCTCAGCATCATGAGTAACTGCTGAAACTTGTTTTCTGCTTTTCAGCTAGCTCTGTTTTGTTTAGCAAATAGGAAAAAAAACACTGGTGACTGATGCTGAAGGGATGAGCTGCATTTTCAACTAAACGACATGGCTAAACTGTGTCGCTTCTGAGCTGCTTATGTAGTAATGCACACAAACTTGCCCAACCACACATCTTTTGAAAATTCAGCATTTTGACCTTCTGTCCATGTACATTTTGTTCTTGTGTTGTTCCTTTATGACTTCTGTATCTTTCACACTGAGCAAAATTATTTTAAGAGGAGAGCTAATTCTCTGCTTGATAAAAGTTGTGTTTTCCTTGTTGTAAATACGATTTTGAGGACAGGCAAGGTGCTTCATGTTTAAAGGGCATTGGGCAAAAGGCAAATCCTTATATTTTAAGTTTGTTGAATAAACCAGTAGGTATATGTGAAATATGTGAAATGTTCCTTTAAAGGAAACCCTGAGTATGACTATCCTTAACATGATGTACCTGCACAACGCTATTAAAGAATGCTGTACAAACTAAGCAAAATACTTTAGTTTTTATTAGGTCATTACTTTGTTGCCGCTTTAAATGGTTGCTCTCTCTCTTGTTGAGGAACTTCACTAAGACTGCAATTTTATTAGCAGCCATGGTTAAATTAACCTAATAAACAACTTTAATATTTGTGATCACAGCCACCTCATTTTGACTCACCAGTAGTAGATGAGATGTTAACATCTATGCTGATCTCGGGTATGCCCCCATTCCTCAATGATGCCACACAGGTGTAGGTACCGAAATCAGTGAACTTGAGGTCAATTATGTCCAGGTTTGTGGTTCCCAGGGCAACGTCAGGGTCTGTCTGGGTGATGACCATGCGCTCAGAGCTGCGCAGCGGCCGTCCGTTCTTCAGCCAGCTGAACATCAGCTCCTCAGCTGGCGTGGCCTCCACCTGGCAGGAGATCTTTACTTCCCGGCCAATCTGGATATTGTCATCATTGTGATAAGGGTCAGGCGTGATCCAGAAGCGGCCTTTCCTCAGAGCTGGATGAAATGAGACGGAAAATAGAGGAAAGTCTTGGTGAGATCAGCAGATCATGCACAGCCTACTGAGTAAGCAGGTGTTTTGAGTGTAGTTTCTCAGGTTCTCACCCTACATAAAGAAACTAGACTGAGGATGTTTGCTGAGTGAACTGATTCAGGTGGAGCTTGATGGGCAACAAATGTGACAGAAAGAAAGGCCCTTCATTATGTTACTAAACACTAAACTCTATACTATTGGTTTATATACACATGTATATACATATATATATATATATATATATATATATATATATATATGTGTGTGTGTGTGTGTGTGTGTGTGTGTGTGTGCCATTCATCTAATTACTGATTCTAAATATCAATCTTACATTTTTTATTGGTTTACAGCATGACTATCTGTTTTCCTTTCAAAGGACAGAAAGAACATCTTTTTAATCAATAACTTTTGATGATTACAAGTCATGTGCAAATATTTGGACGATGATGCTGATCAGCAAGATAGTACTGATGGCTGCTCACTACTTTTCTTTAAACAGCTCCAAGCAGGACATTCTGAATTCTGAAGACAAAGCTTAGCCAGGCCCTGTTCAATGCTCATGCTCCCCATATCTTTAAGCAGACAGTAATTACAGCTTTAGCTGAAAAAGGACCATCACAAATTGAACTATTAGTAATGCTATGCATTTATCATTTGTATTTGAATAGGGGTTGTGGGGTCTTCAGTAATGCTGATAATGAAAAGCTGGAGAAAAAAAATGGACACTAGTTTTCTCAGTGGTACATTTAATAAAAACTTCAGTAAAAGGATTTAGCATTTAACGTATTTGTAGTGTAAACAGATGCATCTCCAAAACAGTCCAAAACACCTTCACTCTATCAGTAAACATCTTTGCACAAAATTGCCACAGATCACATTTTTATTTATTCACGTAATTAAATACAAGTTATTTATTTTTTAGTGTCAGATAAAAAGTAGGACTGTCTCACATAAAAAAACCTTGTAACTTCCTTTATTGTCATTTCATGTCACTTTTTGGTATAATTTGCCCTGTGTTAAAATTTGATAGACCAACATTAACAGAAAATTCCACCAAAGCTACACTAAATATAATATCAAATCTATCAGTATCTAATTTGTTCACTCTTTACTTTGTGCACCTTACTGCCTCTTTAACTTTTTCATCCATCCAATCTTAAAAGTTGCAGCGGTGTCCTCTCAACATAAGCTGTTCCCAAATGAGTCATTGACATTATGTTCCCCTTAAAGAGGCTCTTACATTCACACAGGCAAGGCAAACTAATCTCAGCTGCTTTGTTTCTTTCCCTAAAATAGCCAAATGCTCCTGATTGGAATACATGTAAACTAATACACATACATAAAAAGGGTAACAGTAAAGCAAAATAAGAGGAAAAAAAGAGGAGTTGTGAAGTCAGTTAAACAAATAATAAAAGATACAAAGCAAACAGGACTTACAAAACCATGAAAAAGCTGGTAGACCATCAAGACTGTCATCAGATGAACAGTACTGATCAGTATAAAATTATATTAGGGATTACCTGGATCATTAGAAGTAGAAACTGTATCCAACTGAACTGTGAAAGGGTGGAAAAATATCCCTGCAGATTTGTTTAAAAAACTGAGTCTCCCCAAAGTTTGGACACATTTAATAATGACAAAATGCATATTACATACAGTTTGTTAAGGCGTCTGTGTAGATTTTTGTTAAATATATGTTCTCTGCTTTTTCCTGGTGCTGAAAAATTAATGGCCATTCGGACTAATAATTGAACCAGTGAATAGCTGGTCTCTAACTTTTGCAGAGTACTGTAAATGATGTAAAAGACATCTATGATCTAAAACATTTTACCATGCCAATAGACAACCCGTTTTATTAAAAATACATCCTGAATAATACTGGGCTTGCAGACTCAGAGCTGATTAAGTCTGCCATTTTGCTCTGCCACTGCAAACTCCGCTAACGTCCCTGAATCTTAAAATAGACTGTCCCAGTGTCTCCACAAATAAAGTGAGAAAATAAACTGAGAAGCCCTCAGGACAGGGACTTCGAGAATACAACTGCAGTATTCCAGAGTCATGATGGCGAAGAGTCACGCATATGCTGCGTTCGGAGAAAACTCATCACCCAAAATTCAACTCCGGTGATGTCTGTACAGAGGAACAATGACTCATGTTCATTCACACCTATGGTGTTACCAGTCATGCAAGAACAAAGAACAAAGTGCTATGGCATGGAATTTTTCCCTCATACTACTACGCTTGCTAGGCCATTCTTTGTGGCTTATGTCTTACTTTAAGACCCTTCTGCTTATTTTAAGACCCTTTTGCTTTTCATTTTTTGAGTACCCACCATCTTTCCTTCACAATAGGATTTAACACCTCCCACTCTAATTCTCCTACCCCCCACCCCCATCAAGAAACATAACACCCTCAGGCTATTCAACTAACAATATAACTCTTAAGCACAGTAAAAAGCAACTAGTGCATGTGTTCACCCTGTTTTGCAATCTATGCAGTTGTTCTGACTGCTTCAGATACTCAGTTACAGTACCTGTTCCAAAAATGTCCAAACAGCTTGACTAAATGATACTATCCATGTCATTTTGACCTGAAAAATGTGAAGGCACTGTGAATTACTGCTAAGAAACTGTCACAAACACCGAACATTTAGAAACAGAGCTACAATTTTCTGACTCTAAGGAAACTTTATGTATGGCCAGGACTCTCACTGTCAGCCTGTCTCACTATTAGCACAGGTGTAGCACACGGCTGAATGCTTTCTGTCCTACTTGCCGGCCTGCACTAGCCAAATTCAGTTCACCATCACACTCAGTGTTAACCCTGCCAACATCTCATACCACAATTTCTGTCTCCTTACCCCCTCAGTCAAAAACTGGTCAGAAAAGACATCCAGTATCTACATAACATCTGCAGTAGTCTTTGTGATATTCATTTGAACATTGTTTGAATTTTAACATCAGGGTTCAAATAATATGTAAGTTTTATGATCAATACAGAAATCAATTTACATGAGCTAAGAAATACAATAAGAAACCATCTTAACAAATCCTTTACACAGAACACATTTAAAGTCCCAATTACAGTTTAGATGTTGTGTAATTTAACATAAAATATGGCCTGTGCCAAACTTAAAGCACATTTTACATTTTATGTTTTTATGTAATTTGCCAACACATAGGAAGCACACACTGAAATATGCAGAAAAATGGCATATTTAAATTTGTTCCCTGTAGAGAATGTGTTTGCCTGCATATGCTTATATATTGGTCAGGTCCTATTTCATGCATAACTGTACTGCATTTACTTTAAATGACAGCTGTAAAAGTGGCAGTTACCTATTTTGGGGGCACTTTATCAAGGCTAACAGGTTACAAGCCAGGACACTGCATGTGAACCTGTTGCATTCTTTGATGAGCAGCCCTAAGATCTGTTTCATGTGCAATGGCAAAATGAATGATATCGTGACAGATCAAAAATAATAAACAGCTGTGTCTTTGCTGGGCTGTTGCCTGTGCCGTTCAGCTCAACTAGGCTTTTGCGCTGGCAAGTTTGCGAGTTAATCAATGCTGTAATTGAGCTGGGATAGCAGCACTCTCTTTGGCTAACCCCATAAAACTTGAGAGATGTTAGGCTGTAGAGCCCAATCCCTTCGCATGAGTTTCTGTCATTACCAAGAGGTATTACAGACAAGCAATTTCGAAGTGACAAGCTGTGTAATCTCTGCTGAAAAACGTTCTGAGTCAGGTCGCTATGCATGGACCGTTTGATGATGATTTCTTAATCTCCACACTGCTGTTAAGTCTCTTTGAACTTCAGCGCCTAATGTGGAAGCCCAAACTTGTGCTTCAACTTTTAATGAGCTATAATGAAAAGACCACCTTCATGTGCCATGGCTGAGGGACCACTAGCTGAAATGTATTGTCATGTTAAAGATACGGAAATTGCTTTTTACGTTCATATTTTTAAAAGCCGTTTCAGAACTTTTACTTGACTTAACGCATGGTGAGTTTTTCAGCTTAGCATGAGACTCAGTGACAATATTATTTACTCTAATCCTTAAAGCTTAACCTGTGTCCAGCCAACTGTTTCATGAAAATCCATACATACAGATTACAAAGGCTAGTACATTCAGTTCATAAATGTACATTACCACATAGCACCAGCCGCAGAATCCTAAAAAATGTGCTTTAACTGTTACTTTTCTGACAGATCTGAATCGCTAAAATTTCTGCTTTGGTATTAAATAGTATTAGTTTTTTCCTCGGCTCAGCAGCCGTCACTGTAAGTTTTTTCCTTGAAGCATTATATATGAATCCATAATCCTTTTGATGTCCCTTTTAACCACAATTTTATGACACATTTGGATAAGAAAAAAAACACACAGCAAACTGAGGAAAAAGCTGTTTAAAAGCCTTGTGGTAGTGGATGGAGTGTGCGGTGCAAATGCATATTCCTTTAATTCTCTTTCTTATATAATGATAAGCATCATTATAGTGCCTTTGCAGTGTCTTCTACCCTGCTGTGAACAGAACTAACCACAGCAGTCAGTCTTCTCCAAAGCTATGTGTCTCTTTAACAGGATGACTAAACACCTCAAACTGCTTAACACTTTTGTAATTCTTTGAAATGAAAGAAATCTTCCTGTCACACGTTGCAGCAATAGAATTCACAAAATTAGTCTCATTCATTACAGCAAAGATATTGTGTGATCAGTTTACCTGCAGCTGTCTAAAGCGCTGAAAAAGCAAGTATGCTCCAGTTTCTGAAACGCAAGTTACTACTGTTGTGCAATTTTTCACTAATTAAACCTTTCTTTACTTGTAATGTAATTGTCATTTTGGACCATTTCTTTTTCTCCATTCATAAAAATTACACAACAGCTATACTCAAATGATGTGGAAAAAAAACACTAAAATAAAATAAAAACCCCAAATAAATGGAACTATATTTTGTTTACTTATATATGTATGCATATATATATATACTGCTCAAAAAAATAAAAGGAACACTTAAAAAACACAATATAACTCCAAGTAAATCAAACTTCTGTGAAATCAAACTGTCCACTTAGGAAGCAACACTGATTGACAATCAATTTCACATGCTGTTGTGCAAATGGAATAGACAACAGGTGGAAATTATTGGCGATTAGCAAGACACACTCAATAAAGGAGTGGTTCTGCAGGTGGGGACCACAGACCACTTCTCAGTACCTATGCTTTCTGGCTGATGTTTTGGTCACTTTTGAATGTTGGTGGTGCTTTCAAACTCGTGGTAGCATGAGACGGACTCTACAACCCACACAAGTGGCTCAGATAGTGTAGCTCATCCAGGACGGCACATCAAAGCGAGCTGTGGCAAGAAGGTTTGCTGTCTGTCAGCGTAGTGTCCAGAGGCTGGAGGCGCTACCAGGAGACAGACCAGTACACCAGGAGACGTGGAGGAGGCCGTAGGAGGGCAACCACCCAGCAGCAAGACCACTACCTCCGCCTTTGTGCAAGGAGGAACAGGAGGAGCACTGCCAGAGCCCTGCAAAATGACCTCCAGCAGGCCACAAATGTGCATGTGTCTGCACAAACAGTTAGAAACCGACTCCATGAGGATGGTATGAGGGCCCGACGTCCACAGATGGGGTTGTGCTCACAGCCCAATACCGTGCAGGACGTTTGGCATTTGCCAGAGAACACCAGGATTGGCAAATTCGCCACTGGCGCCCTGTGCTCTTCACAGATGAAAGCAGGTTCACACTGAGCACATGTGACAGACGTGACATAGTCTGGAGATGGCGTGGAGAGCGATCTGCTGCCTGCAACATCCTTCAGCATGACTGGTTTGGCAGTGGTCAGTAATGGTGTGGGGTGGTCTTTCTTTGGAGGGCTGCACAGTACCGAGATGAGATCCTCAGACCCCTTGTGAGACCATATGCTGCTGCGGTTGGCCCTGGGTTCCTCCTAATGCAGGACAATGCTAGACCTCATGTGGCTGGAGTGTGTCAGCAGTTCCTGCAAGATGAAGCCATTGAAGCTATGGACTGGCCTGCCCGTTCCCCAGACCTGAATCCGATTGAGCACATCTGGGACATCATGTCTCACTCCATCCACCAATGCCACGTTGCACCACAGACTGTCCAGGAGTTGGTAGATGCTTTAGTCCAGGTCTGGGAGGAGATCCCTCAGGAGACCATCCGCCACCTCATCAGGAGCATGCCCAGGCATTGTAGGGAGGTCATACAGGCACGTGGAGGCCACACACAATACTGAGCCTCATTTTGACTTGTTTTAAGGACATTACATCAAAGTTGGATCAGCCTGTAGTGTCTTTTTTCCACTTTAATTTTGTATGTGACTCCAAATCCAGGCCTCCATTGGTTAATAAATTTGATTTCCATTGATGAATGTTGTGTGATTTTGTTGTCAGCACATTCAACATTGTACAGAACAAAGTATTCCATGAGAATATTTCATTCATTCAGATCTAGGATGTGTTATTTGAGTGTTCCCTTTATTTTTTTGAGCAGTGTATATATGTGTGTATATACACACAACCCCAATTCCAATGAAGTTGGGACGTTGTGTAAATCATAAATAAAAACAGAATACAATGATTTGCAAATCCTTTTCAACCTATATTCAGTTGAATACACTACAAAGACAAGATATTTAATGTTCAAATGGATAAACTCATTTTGAATTTGATGCCTGCAACACGTTCCAAAGAAGTTGGGACAGGGGCAACAAAAGACTGGGAAAGTTGAGGAATGTTCAAAAAACACCTGTTTGGAACATTTCACAGGTGAGCAGGTTATTTTTATTTATTTCTTATTTCTTTTGTCAAAAATGGCAAAACAATGCTTTTCAAAATACTTTTCAAATTGAAAAAGATGATTTTTCTTTCGGCAAAGCAACATTGTACATAAAACGTTACGTTTTCATTACATTCAAATCAGTAAATACCTTCGCTTCTACTTGTGGTGTGGATTTAAAGTTCGATCCCACATTTTCAACAGAATTTCTCTGCTTGTTCATAATAATAAAATTAAGGGAATTTCAAAGTGTATCATCATAAAGTTTTAATGTAGAATACAAAATTCCAAATCGACAGGAAGAAAAGTTAATAGGACATGGTTGAGAGATGCCTCTCAGCTATCCTATTGTGATTACCTAGTGAAAAAGCACTCCTACCAGGAGATAAAATCTCTACTGTAAATAAGTAAAAAGGAGCATTACCATGGCAGTGTGCAGGCTCAGCAAATCCCAGCCCCCTTCACTGCCCCCATCCCCTTATAAATAACAGAGAGCGCGCGACTCCAGTTTATTTTGCTGGAGTCCGCACAGCAGCCCCAGCAACGTGCTGTGTAATCTGCTGAAAAAGCTACTGACAGGGCTCAATACAGAACACCATGAGCTGCACTCGTGCTTTATTGATGGAGCTGCCCTGTAGGCGGTGTGTCAGAAAAGCCTTACTCAGAGCTGCCCAGGACGGTTACTCCTACCTGGGTGCTGCTGACCGAGCCTTCGTTTCACCTCTCTTGCCCACCTCCCTTTGTGAAGGGTGTCCTGATCTGTGCCTGTAATGTACACTGAGCGGGCAGGGTTTGCAAGAAAAAAGATTAACTTTAAAAATAAAAACTGAACACTAACCAGTACAGAAAGCGGACATACTGTATTTGTGTGATTTCTGCTCCAAACTTGTACTTTAGCATTAATTTTTCAAACCATCTGTTGAAAAATCTGTTGAAAAAAAACAAAAACAGCCTTCAGCTTGCTCCAGTCCATTGAGACTTTGGCCTGTTTAATTCAGCCCGTCGAACTTTCACAAAACCTGCAAAATTACTACACCATATGCACATATCCACAGCTTCCCACATACACATTTTTTTGTCAAATTAGTTACGGACATATATATCTCTTCTGGAAAACATTCCTTTGGGTAAGATTATCGAATTTAATTTTGAGGTGGCCAATATGTGGGGTCGCAAAGCTACTGTTGCATGCGGTAATGTCTGGGTTGATAGCCTGCCTGCTAAGCCGATGAGGTTACAGAGCCAAACACCACAGAACAGGTTTAACAACACAGAACACATTTATCTAGGCTAATGCTAACCAGCTCCACTCTCCTAGTTAGAAGCATCGTTCAATATTTAACATTTAACAATTACTGTTACACTGATGATTTGACATTTATTGAATGATGGCTTGAAAATCATGTAACGCATTTAACTATTTATTGACCAAATAAGGAAACTACACTTATTAATTTAAAATTTTTAAATAACACAGGAAAGAGGCGGCAAAAAGTGACACAAATGCTTTTATGTCACTTCCCACGCTTACAACACCCACAATAATACAAGTAATATATGGAGACAATTTGAAAGTATGAAATAAGAGCATATGGCCCAACCTTATCTCTCAGTGGTGAAAAGACATAGGCTAAAACCTATAGATCCAGGTAATATTAGCTTTCAGACTGTTCTCTGCTGAGGTCTGAAGCTCATGAGGATTTTGTGCTCATGTTGTGGTTTTAATCCATTTCTAAGATCCAACACCTGAAGAAATCATTTTTGGTCAGCAGCCTTTTTAGCTCATTAACTTAGTCATAAACCTTGACACAGTCTCAGGTCTCTTTTTTGACAGGTTTAATTGGTAATGCAGACGTCCACACAGTTTAATCCATATCCTATACTTCTGTGTTTGTTTTAGAAAAAAGGGTCAAATTTCACACTGATCTGATGTACAAGACTGCTAGCACAGCACTGCAGCACACTGTAAAGTTCTGAATGCTTGTCAGAGGTACCTGTGCCTAGTTATGGTTGCTAAGCCATGACTGAGCAATTGTTATTTAGGGTAGGGGTTTAGACTTTTTCCTGCACACTCTTTGTGTCAGACATACTCTTAGTGAATCTTTGGACAGGTTCCTACAGTAAACTATTATACAAAGGATTCTGAACAGACAACACTACTGAAAAGTGGTGGGGGATCCTATTTATGCTCATGTATGGCATTATTCTTAAGGTAGTAGGTGGATGTGCAGTATGTGTGCGTGCTCAGTGGGCTCTCTCTCCTTTGTCAGGCTGCTCATGTTCCTTCCTCCACAAGGGATGAAAAGCATTTCAGATGACCACCATGGAAGCCCTTGTTTAAGCTGAGCACAGGCAGCCAGCAGTGTGCGGCCAGATTACCAGAGTTCACAATCCTCCACATGTAATATCGTTTTCTCCTCAATCCCTTGCTTATTTTTCCTGGCAAATGAGATTCAGCCATCTGTGCAGCAGAGAAGCCTTCGTGGCATGAAACCTTCCCAATGACGGTCGGAATGGCTTATCTTATGAGAAGTGCCCTCCATCCACCAAGCTATCACTATTACTATCTGTCTAATGGCATGGATTGTGGTGATTTATGAGGGAAAAAAACCCACGCAAGATGTGAATTGAAAACACAAGGCTTGGTAAAAACGGTCTTTAGAGACAGAGTGAGTTGTTCCGGTGACGTTCTAATGCCCATGTCTACCACATAATGACACAGATCACCTCACAAAATGAGCAGCTTTTCTGTAACAGGAGGCCGACAGATCAAACTTCTGGCAAGCTCCATTACAGTGCCAGATGCAGAGGAGGAGACGGGTTTTTATGCAGACAAGTTGACAAGTTCCCCCAGCGAGCCACGTGAAGCAAAGGGGGTTATAAACATTGATAATCGCCCTACAGTGTTAAAAAGCCTTTGGGAACATTTAAGCACACAAACTACTCTTCTAAAAGACAAGAAAAAAGAAAAACATCACATTATGCACATCTAATGCATACACTGTCTTCATTACAGGATGTTCAGAAGCTGAAGAGAAAATAGTACCATCAGAGAAGAAAAACGGAACGAGAAAGAGCATAAACAGGCCGGAGGTTCAAGATCTGAGGATTGTGAGAAAATCAAAAATGAAGGTCTTGAAAAAACGTCATCAAGAACAGTACACATGTACTAAAAGTGGGAGCTCAGCTGAAACAGCATTTATAATAATCCACAGGACAGTAATTCTGAAGTATTTCTTGAGGCAATCTGAGGTTTTTCCATGCATACTCAGTTAATTAAACACAGTATTTACATTTGTTTTCTTTGATATTTTCTCAAACCGTTCGGTTCCTGAAGGAATTGCATGTTTTCATCGGCTTCAGCTTTCTGTTGCTTGCAGAGGGTCTGACTGCTGCTGATCAGTTGAGCATATATAATGTAAAATTACAGACAGAACTTATGAGGATACATATTTTTTGTCTTCCATGCCAAAAATTTCAATCTGAGTTTGCCACGAGAATTAAAGTCAGTCTTCAAAGAATCTCGGCAAGACTATAACTCAAGACAGTTGATGCAAGAGGAAATAGTGTGAAAAATTCATGTGACTTATCAGCCACTTTCTGAAACTGGGCTATATTTTTGCAAGTAGCATAGTAGAAGGATTAAGGGATGGGTCTGCTATGCTATGATATGTTCAGAGTAAAAGAGTGAAACATATCTCATTTTCACTGATATTCCATCCACTTTAACCAAGCCTCTTACTCTCTCACTTCTTTCCCAAGTTGGCCATAAAATTTTACATGGAGCTGGAATCTTATTTTTTTGTTGCGAATACATTTTGGTTCTCAGAAAAAGCTACTCAAAGTAAAAGCCTAACTAATTGGAAGAAAGGTCAACTAACTATCCAAGTTCTGCCCATAAGTGCATTCCTTCATAATTACTGCTGCTAGCTTTGACAAGCTTTGTGGCACACAACTCACATCAGATCACTACAATGTTTGAGTCTCTGCATAAGATAAACTCTGCTTTTAGCTAATCAAAACCAGGCACGTTGGAAACAACAATGACATAGAATTCGCCACCATGCTAACATATCCCAACACTATAACCTTTTACATGCATACAAAATTAATAACACACTGTAAGTCTAGGCATGTTGTCTGGCTGGCCTGAAAAACATTTTGCAGAATTTGAATACTCGTTCTCAAAACCACCCTTGAAAATAATATCCATAATTTTAAATATGTTTCTGCAGTTTGAAATTTACCCAGTAGGCAGCAACAATGTATTAATAAGGTATTATAGAGCAAAGCGGTACTCCTAAAAACATTAATAGTGTTGTACAGCAAAGATGTACTCTGATAAGGATCACTATACTTACTTTGAGATGATTCATCAACTTTGTCATGCCTCCATGTTATAACAAGCACTTCTCCCATTTTTTTACATTTAAAGTGATTTATTAGGCAGCTTTGCTCTTTAAGCTTTAATGGCCACATGGAAAGCAGGTTGTTGCTCTCTGAGGCAAAGTGATGTGGATGCCTTTTATGGTTCATTCAACTAAACCAGCTATAATTTATATTTTTTAAAATTTTCCACATATTAACTGTTAACACATAATGACTGTTCTATCTAAGGCCTTTGCAGATAAATTGTGTTGTAGTTTAGACTGAAAAACAAAGCTTCCAAATAGTAAATGAAGGAACGAATACCAACATAATCAAATTAATCGAGTCAGCCAGAGCATTTTGACAAAAACCATGTTACAATTTCTCATTAGGATCAATGGGATTTCTGCCAGCATTCTATAATGCTTACACAGCCTCACAAGAGTTACTATAAAAGAATGTATTTGTGGGCAGAGCATGGACACATCAATCAAAATACTGACCATATTCTCTACTACCTGTCTGTGCTATGTGAAGAGTACTACAGAGGCTTTAGGAATGACACCTAGCATCTGTTTCTCTCTGTCTCTGTCTCTCTTCTGCCTCTGCCATTCTTTCTCCTTTACTCAGTTGATCCTCTGCCTTGGCAAACCACCTGACTCCTGGGTCTCCATCCAGCCTCATGCTAATGCAGTCCGAGCTTCATTTCACTGTGCTTCTCAGAGACGGAGGGTTGACAGCCAGAAAAGCATTCACACTCAAACCAGGGCCTCCAGATGTGCAAACAGCTTTCTTTGCACACCAGGGATCGCTTTTGAGAGGGGGTAACTATGAAATAAGCTACAACAGCTGCTACAGTCTAGACTCCCACTGAGAACGACACACTCTAAATCTCCTCCTCTGCTGGATTTGACTTAGTTCCTTCTTGTTTGTGTGGTGGGTATTTAAAGAAATCATGATACAGTTATTGCTTTTAGCAGTTTGACAGTGGCTTAGCGGTTCAACTCAATAGATAACTGTGCTATTGCTATTAGGAAGCCTTTATTTATGACTACTTTTAATATCTTTTGCCAGCAATAAAATCTGAGCAACAGTCTTTAACAGTGGAAGAAATGCCTATTTCAGTAATGAATAATGTACCAATTCTTTATTAATCTTTATTGCCATTCTCACACTTTACTACCTTACTATACCATCATTGTTATCCCTGTAACAGTTTGTAAATTTTAAAACTTGCTGCAAAGTCTACAGACATGCACTACATAATGAATACTGTGGATTAATTAATCGTTTTAATGTTGCCTTTTTTTCACTGAATAAATTTGAAATTCAATTGAATCAGGCTATATTCAGCAATAATCAATGAAATATTTAGCAGAATTAAATGGAAAACTGTGCAACAAATAAAACATCCTGGGATAGTTTTGGAAAAAGCTACAGGGAGGGCCTTTTAATATGCAATGGTAAAAATCAAAGTGTAGGCAAATCTGAATTAATCCTGTCACATATAGTGTCCATTTAAAAAAAATGAACACTTCATTTTGGTCTTTGGCCCATAACTTCAGTGTACATTCCGATGCAGTGACTATGAGTGACTGCTCAAGGCAGTGTCATTATTTATATTTGCATGTATGCTGCATGCATTGTTGGAGACATTTATTATCCTTGCCCCGAGTCCTGTCTATCATTTGCAATTCATTGTGTGCTGACAAATTGCATTCTCTGAAAAATGATGGCAACTTATGGGTGCCGTGAGAGCTTTCCTCAATGTCGAAACTCATATTTGCGGCCCTGCAGATCCTTGAATCTGACAGCTATTCTATATGATCCACCAAGTGTGTTTGAAAAGAGCAGAGGTAGTAGACAGCAGTACAGACCTCTGACAATGATGTTTGTGGACTTTTTGGCGGGGTTGCCCACGTTGTTACTGGCCAGACAGCTATAGACACCAGCCTCTTCTGTGCTGATGGCAGGGATGGTCAGGGTCCCACCGTTCAGGACACTCTTCTTAGGAAGGCCCTCAGCATTGCGTACCCATGTTAGAACTGGGGTGGGCTCCCCTCCAGAGGTGATGCAGACCAGAGTCACTGTCTGTCCTGGGTTAGCCACTATGGGGTCTTCTACCAGCAGCTTAATGGTGGGAGATGCTGGGAAAAAATGGCAAATGTTACTAAAACTGATATATGGTGTATGTTAAGGTGGTATGGTCTGGTAAGGCGGTATGGTCTGGTAAGGCCTGAGTGGAATTAGCAGTGATTAACAAGTAATGTGATGAAATGCTTCAAAGGCAGTGATCACCATGTTAAGAAAAAGATCAAAAAGAGAACTAGAAAGGACTAATTTAAGTTTAAACAGCTTGCTAATAAATCCTACATAATATGTATACGTAACATTATACACTGCTCAAAAAAATAAAGGGAACACTTAAACAACACAATATAACTCAAAGTAAATCAAACTTCTGTGAAATCAAACTGTCCACTTAGGAAGCAACACTGATTGATAATCAATTTCACATGCTGTTGTGCAAATGGAATAGACAACAAGTGGACATTATTGGCAATAAATAGATGACACACTTAATAAAGGAGTGGTTCTGCAGGTGGGGACCACAGACCACTTCTCAGTACCAATGCGTTCTGGCTGATGTTTTGGTCACTTTTGAATGTTGGTAGTGCTTTCACACTCGTGGTAGCATGAGACGGACTCTACAACCCACACAAGTAGCTCAGGTAGTGCAGCTCATCTAGGATGGCACATCAATGTGAGCTGTAGCAAGACGATTTGCTGTGTCTGTCAGCGTAGTGTCCAGAGGCTGGAGGCGCTACCAGGAGACAGACCAGTACACCAGGAGACGTAGAGGAGGCCATAGGAGGGCAACAGCCCAGCAGCAGGACTGCTACCTCCGCCTTTGTGCAAGAAGGAAGAGGAGGAGCACTGCCAGAGCCCTGCAAAAGGACCTCCAGCAGGCCACAAATGTGCATGTGTCTGCACAAACAGTTAGAAACCGACTCCATGAGGATTGTATGAGGGCCCGACGTCAACAGATGGGGGTTGTGCTCACAGCCCAACACCGTGCATCACGCTTGGCATTTGCCAGAGAACACCAGGATTGGCAAATTCGCCACTGGCGCCCTGTGCTCTTCACAGATGAAAGCAGGTTCACACTGAGCACATGTGACAGACGTGACAGAGTCTGGAGACGCCGTGGAGAGCGATCTGCTGCCTGCAACATCCTTCAGCATGACCAGTTTAGCAGTGGATCAGTAATGGTGTGGGGTGGCATTTCTTTGGAGGGCCGCACAGCCCTCCATGTGCTCGCCAGAGGTAGCCTGACTGCCATTAGGTACCGAGATGAGATCCTCAGACCCCTTGTGAGACCATATGCTGGTGCAGTTGGCCCTGGGTTCCTCCTAATGCAGGACAATGCTAGACCTCATGTGGCTGGAGTGTGTCAGCAGTTCCTGCAAGATGCAAGATTGAAGCTATGGACTGGCCCGCCCGTTCCCCAGACCTGAATCCGATGGAGCGAGACATGATGTCCCAGATGTCGCTCCATCCACCAACGCCACGTTGCACCACAGACTGTCCAGGAGTTGGTGGATGCTTTAGTCCAGGTCTGGGAGGAGATCCCTCAGGAGACCATCCACCACCTCATCAGGAGCATGCCCAGGCGTTGTAGGGAGGTCATACAGGCACATGGAGGCCACACACAATACTGAGCCTCATTCTGACTTGTTTTAAGGGCATTACATCAAAGTTGGATCAGCCTGTAGTGTGTTTTTCCACTTTAATTTTGTGTGACTCCAAATCCAGGCCTCCATTGGTTAATACATTTGATTTCCATTGATGATTTTTGTGTGATTTTGTTGTCAGCACATTCAACTTTGTACAGAACAAAGTATTCAATGAAAATATTTCATTCATTCAGATCTAGGATGTGTTATTTAGGTGTTCCCTTTATTTTTTTGAGCAGTGTATTCTTTTTTACTGTTACAATAGATTCACCGAGTGAAACATATAATGTATACTGAAGTGTCCTACAGGCAGCTATAGTTCTTTTCTAGGTCGACTGATAAAATGATGCTGTTACATATCTTTTTTTTAAATACAAAAAACACACTGGACGTAGCTTTGGAAGTCAGCCACTCATTGGCACATGTTCATCAGTCTAAAGTTTCTCCACAAGAGGAATATGCAAGTCTGATTAGCACGCATCATTTAAGGAGCAGAAACAGCTATGAACCCACACTAGTGGTGACTTTGCAGTCATATATTTCAAAATGAAAGGTGAAATAGCCATTATTACCGAAAGATGCTCAAAAAGTACCAAAAAAGTTACAAGGTATAATATTTAATATGCATTTTCATTAAAGGTTTTCATTAAATCACATGCTAAAAAGCATATATGCTAAAAGTAGCATAAAATATAAGTCTAACCTGCAGTGTTTGCTGGAGGGCAATAATCCAGATCAATAAATTATAGTAAAATAATGTCCTAATTATTGTTTGGTTATCACCCAGGTCGGTATCTATGAAACTTCAGACACCAAGTATGGCTGACCAACTACACATTTGGGAAAAAAGTGTGATTCAGATTTTTATTATTTTTATTAAAATTATAAACTGCTGATAGGTGGTGGAAATAAATAAATTTTAAAAAGTCAAACATTGAAAGTGTTGAATTCATGTACACTGAGAAGCGGTTATGTCACACTCCTAATGTCTGACTGTGCTTGTTTCCCCCTCCATCATTTCAACTGATGCTTTCAATCCTTACAATCAAAAATGCCCCTAAATGCTTTTAGCATAAGAGTGCTAGCATGCTGAGAGGCAAGTGTCTTATAGTTGGCTCCATCATCACCATAAGGCTCTATGAGTGACTAGAGTGAAGCTGAGAGAAAGAAATAAAAACAGAAAGAGAGAGAGAGAGAGAGAGAGAGAGAGAGAGAGAGAGAGAGAGAGAGAGACAGCCAGAGGGAAAAGATTGCCGGCTCTGATCAGGCTCTAATGGATCCCGTAAAGGTCAGGTCATAGCCACGAAAGAAAGTCGAGCCCACCGGGACAGATAAAGAGTGCATGGAGCCACAGGGGCATTTACTTAAGAATATGGTTCTTCCAGGGACTGAATTAACTGCGGAGGCAGTGGTGAAAACTGCAGGGAACCTTCTCCAGCAATCAACAGGACGGAGGAGTAGAAAAGAACTGGCAAGTCATCAAGTTTAATAGACTTACCATGCTCTCGCAACTTCTGTTCTGCTCATGGACTATTTGCTACTGGAGCATGCCACAAATATCAGGCCAGTCCACAGCAGGCTGCTTGAAACCAATATCATGGCAAATCAGAAAAGACTAAGTGCATGAGACAGAAGAGAACCTGGCAAATCAATGTTCTATCTTTCTTGGTGTTTTGCTGTTTGTCAGGAAGCAAAACATACCCGTTCTGTTGCTGAGTTGGAAGAGTACGCTCTTGTCAGGGATGCCACAGACATTGCGGACCGAGGCAGTACAGGTGTAATTGGCGTAGTCCTGAGGTCGAAGGTTTTTCAGCTTGAGGATCTTTGTCTCCCCCTGCAGCTCAGAGAGAAAGGTTGTACGTAAAGTCCTCCAGCAAATGGCTTTCATTCTTTGACACTTAACATTTCAAGTTCATGCATAATACACTCTTGCACCACTCCTTTTTCGACAGCCTTGAGACATTCAGTACTGATACCGTTCTCACAAAGAAATATAGCTGTTAATGGTCCAAGATTCATGTGAAGTGTAGCCTTCATTAATGTCAACGCTAGACTACATAATGAATCGATCTCTTAAATCCATATTGATTAAATTCTAAATTCAGCTCCACACATTCAAAAAGAATAAGTGCATGTTTTTACTGAGTCATAGTTTAACAACTTCGGGGTTTATTCATTTTGCCTGGACTGGCTTTAACCATCATTAAACCGCACTTTGGGCATAAGCGGAGACACATCTCATTTCAGTCAGTTGTTCATCATTATTCCCACTGGTCACTGGCCTTTTACACAAAATTCTTGCATCATAGTTTAGCTAGTTCTCATTTTACACCATTAACCTCAAATTATTATACTTCACTGGATCCCAATTGCTCTCTCTCGCTGTGCTTCTGGTAAGAGTTCACTTTATGTTGCCCTAGATGACGTTTCCCTTCCTCTCTTCTTGAGTTTAACTTCACTAATAACTTAGACTGAAATATTAGTATTAATACATTCTTTGCCAAAGCTTCAATTAGTCAAGAAAAGTAGCACTGCACACACATATTCTAAGATGCTCTTTTGAACAAATGGCTTTTTTTGTGAACCAATGACAGCAGTTATGCACTTTTCATGTTTATACTTCTGCACAAGAGTGAGAAAAGGCTGGGTCCAACATAACACTCAAAATCTCTTTTGTCAAAAGTATATGGGCTGATCCCATGCATTTCTCTGTCCCTTGGGGAACACAGAGAGTAGACAGAGTTCAACACAGCCCCGTTTCCCGTAACTAATTACAGATACAAATGCATTCTTGATTTTTGAAATGCCACTCAGCAGATGATCTCTCCACAGTATCTAGCGTAGCAGGTACACATTTGAAAATCAGCCTTTGTGAAGCTGTCAGAGCCAATGTGTTCTCCACTGGTCCAGATAAAACTCCTGATGTCAAAATACTTTTCACTCAATGTATCTCTTGTTAGTGATGATGACTCTGAAGTGAAAGCAAAGGATTTCGACTTAAGTCCCAGAGAGATTCTCCTGCAGGCAGGTGGAACTCACAGCATGAACGAAACGTCAGAAAGATGTTAAAGTTTGTGATGGCTCTTGAGTGGGAGAGAAGCAGACTCCTAAATATAAAAGCCTGCCTATGAACTTTTTGAAATTGCTCGAAAATGTCTGCAGAATTACCTTTCTAATCTGAAAGGGCTACACACATGCTATATTTTATGCATACTTTAAAAGGCCAGCCACTACATTAAACAGGGCCCGACCAATATGAATTATACTAATTTTAAGGCAATGTGAAACTGTGTAAAACTTAATTTAATATTTATATTTTAGATATTAAATTTATATTCCCATAGTTTTAGTTAAACAGTGCTTCACTGACAACATGATGGTCAGTTCACAGTTCCATGTCTTAAACTCAACTCAATAGCAAAAACATCCAAAAAAGTTGGGACGCTGTGAAAAATGTAAATAAAAGCAAAAAGCATCGATGTGCAAATCATCAAATCCTATAATTAATGGAAAATAAGACAAATACAACATATTAAATGTTGAAACTGATAAATGCTATTGTTCTTTGAAAAATATATGTCCATTTTGAACTTGATGTCAACAACCTGTTTCAAAAAAGTTGAGACGAAGGTCTTGTTTACTGCAGCCAGACAATACCAAACCATATTCTGCATGTATTGCAACAACATTGCTTCCATATTAAAAGAGTGCAGGTGCTAAACCTGTCAGCCACTAAAAATATTTTGCACATTATGAGATGAAAAATAGAACAACGGTGACCCTGAACTGCTGAACAGCTGATATTCTATATCAAAGAAGAATGGGAAACATTTTGCTTTCAAAACTACAGCAAATGGTCTCCAGTTCCTAAACGCATACAGTTGTTAAAAGAAGAGGTGATGAAACATAGTGGTAAACATGCCCCCATCCCAACTTTTTTGGAATGTGTTGTTGGCAACAAATTCAAAATGGGAATATATTTTTCAAATAACAATAACATATCTTTAAGCATGTAATATGGTGTCTTTGTAGTATTTTCCTTTAAAAACATGGTTTACATGATTTGCATATCACTGCATTCTATTCTTATTTACATTCTGCACAGTATGGGTTGTATATAATACAAATATTGTAGCAATGAGGGCAGTGGTACCCAGAGTTCTATGTGGTTTATTTTTTGTTAATTACCTCTTATTATTCTTAGTTTTTATCAGTTCACATCATAGAAAAGGGTGATCTCATTACGATGTTAATCTCATGTTAAGGTTTTCTTACATTTTCATTTGAAATATGTTTTTGAATTTTAAATATGATGGTATTTTGTGTTCAAATGTACTGGTTCAGCTTGTATTGCTGTCTTGTAATTACTCATTTTAAGAGGGGCTCCCAGTGCCAAAGCCCTTCAAGTTTCACTCTGTCATCAGGAGACTTGAGTTTCATACCTGGTTGTGCTGCAGTCCCAAAAATTCCTGATTGTCAGCAATATTTTGACTGATTTAAAAAATGCTGGCTAATGATATCAATATCAATTACAAACCAATACATTTCTACTTTGACGCAATGCTGTGAAATATATTGAAATTTGATACCATTTTTGCTACCAAAGGCAAACAAAATGAGCATTTTCTATATAAACATGTCCAAACACACATACATTTTCTCTTGTAAATCACTGCTCTAAAGTGAGGCTCATTTTCACACAAGCAGTGCAGATAGAGCGGCATGAGAGACAAATAGAAATACAGCTATTGTGTCAACATCTTTAATAACTAAATTCTTTATACTTAACACTGAGCGCATGCAGTTGTCAAAACAAATAAATGTTGAGGCCATTACAGGATGCTTTAAGGTAGCTTCAAGTTAGCTTAGTTGTTGTCAGCATTTGGCTTTTAGCCCTAGATTAATGAGAAACCTTGTTAAATGTTTCAGCGATACTGAAAAGGGGAGTCACCAACCTCCTTGAACACCATGTACAAGTCTGGTAGAGCTGGTAACATTTTCTGATAAGGACATTTACACATTCATTATCAAACTATCTACCTGTAGTTTTAATACAAGGCTGAAGTTGTCTTCTTATTCACCAGCTTCTTGTTCAAAGTTTTCCATTATACCTTAAATGGTGCAGCAGCCTCAGGTGCCACAATGTAACTGCTGCACTATAAAATGTGGAATGAAGAAATACAATCAAGAAGCTAACTTCAGCTTGGTAGTTTTAATGCTGGTGGTAGTTTTTGATTTTGGATATCAAAATATCTTTCCTACAATTTTATGTACAGAGATACCTACAAGGTAGCACTTAATCAGAACAGCCTTGCCATCTTTATTTGCTTTAAAGCCAAAACATGTTCACACAGCACTCTTGCTGTCTTCTTTGTCGACTAAGACTATTCGCAAAGGCTGTGAACTTGCTGCAGCTGCTATTTCAGCATAACAAAGCGCACCAGTAGCAAGACCCCCTCGCAGCGGTACATTATGGAAGCCTATTTGGGTCAAAAGAAAGTGCAAGCAGGAAAGCACATTTGATATGAATAGCATTGATACTGCAGGAAGTGAATATTGTACCATTTCAAAGTTTTCAGTATTGACAACACTATTGGACACTTGTTTATAACATTCTCAGACATAATGTTGAGGGCTGGTACATAGAGGAAGTATATGTAAACTCTAATACAACTTGATACAATTCACCAATGCAACATGTACTCTGTAGTATAACTGCACATGCTCCATTATTTCTTGCCATAGTCCATCAGAAGCAAGACAATTCCACACATTTCAGGAGCATGTATGGGACAGCAGTAATTAAGTAATCTTCCAATTATTTTGACGTTTCTTTAACACAAAGCAATAAAATAATAAAAAGGATTTAACTAAACAATAACAAGTCATGCAAAGACCTGGATTCCAAAATATGTCAAAAAGAGTAATTCAGTTTAATAGAGTAATTGTACAGATTTTACATGCAAGTGAAATTACACATTTATGCATAAGCCTTTAGATTAAAATGCATATTTAGTAATGTGTCCAAACTTTTTACTAGTAGTGTATGTGTGGTTTTAAAGCTTACCTGTGTAAAGAAAGGCTCATAGATCTCCACGCCTTTGTCAGAGCCTTGAGATAGAAACTCGCGCCCACGTCTCCAGCTATATCGCACTGGGGGGTTGGAGTTGGCAGCGCAGCGGAGGAAAACTGTCCTCTCATAGTAGAACTGCTCCTTAGCTTCTCCTACACTCTGGTGTACTGTCACCACAGGGTCATCCAGATCTAAAATAATGCACATATAACACAATTTGAAGTGATGTCTAAGAGTTAAGCTAGGCCAAAGCACACCAACCCCTAAATTGATGGAAATGTACAAAAAGAACTCTTAACACAATCTATGTTGTGCTAACACCAGTACAGCTACAGTCTTACACTGTCCCTCTCTTTTTATAATCATCTAAAATAATTAATTTTATTTCTCAACC
This sequence comes from Pygocentrus nattereri, assembly GCF_015220715.1. NCBI lineage: Eukaryota > Metazoa > Chordata > Actinopteri > Characiformes > Serrasalmidae > Pygocentrus > Pygocentrus nattereri. The sequence goes on from NC_051220.1 coordinate 15,236,539, forward strand.
TTAAAGTAGTAAACTTAACCTTAAACTAGATTATTGCTATTTATTACATCCAAAGTAGTTACAGTGTATTCAGCTGCATAGGTAGCTGGCTTAACCTGCACAGCCTGATAAAACAGCATTGCTCCCTCCCTTATCCTTACTAAACTGCATCAGCAAAAAGTCAGGGAGAAGTAGCAATATGGCCAAAATTATGTAAACACCTGACCATCACACTAACATGAGCTTTTCAGAAAATCATGGGCAGAAAAATGTTGTAAGCATATGATTGTCTAAAATGCTGTTGAATCTACATTACCCTTCACTGGACCTGAAGGGACTGGACCAAACTCTGAAAAAAAGCTCCAGGGCCATTATCCCTCCTCCACCAAACTTTAATGTTGGCACTACACATTAAGATAGGTAGCACTCTAATGACATTCACTAAACCAGGGTTCATCCACCAGACTCCTAGATAGCAAAGTGCGTTTAATCACTCCAAAGAACACATTTCCACTGCTCCAGAGTGTGCTTTACACCACTCCAGCTGACGTCTGGCATTATGTATAGAGATCTTAGGCTTGTGTGCAGCTTCAGGCCATGGAAACTTCAGCAATTCAACACTCAGCAGCCCCATGTGAGTTTGTTTGGTGGACCACTCCATGGCTGGGTGGTTGCTCCTCCTACATTCTTCTATTTCACAATAATAGCACTTTTAGTTGACCTGGGCAGATCTAGCAGGACAGAAATTTCACAAACTGACTTGTAGCAAAGGCGGTATCTTATGGCAGTGCTAGCCCTTCATTGCAACCCATTCTACTGCTCATGTTTGTCTATAGTGATTGTATGGATATATACTTATAGACCTGTTAGCAATGGGTGCGTCTAAAACACCTGAGTGATTAGGAGGGGTGTGCACATACTTTGACCATATAACTTATAATGCAGCAGCTGAAATAAAACAGTTATCTTCAAAATTATACAACAAAATATGATTTCTTATGGAACATTTGCTTAGTGAACTGTATAATTGCTCATAAGACTTTGATCAATGTGACTTTGATCTCTGTTTGACTGTGTGACTGGTCTCACTGAATAATAGAATAAAGACTCTGAATAATGTCCATGTTTGTCTTTCTTGTTATTTTTAAAACACTGACAGCTGACATCTAGCACAAATACAAACAGCCATTTTAGTCTTCATAATATAAAAAGATTTAACATGTCAAGGTAAACATACTGAACAATTAAACACTGCAGACAATGAGTGACAAGCAAAAACTTTATTTGACAACTTCCAAAATGTCTTCAATAAAGGGCCACTTAGGAATCAGTTTTGCACTTCTATTAAGAATATTTTTAAACCTGTCATATTAAGTCTAAATACTGGTTGCAAAGTGCTGTAGCACTGTATGGTTTACACCTCGCCATTCACACTTGATTTCAGAAAGCTGAAACCCCTTTCCCTGTTTTCACTCTTATTCCTTCAACAAAACGAATACACTATTACCAAGAAAAGCGCACATTTGGCTTTGAGACTTTTTAAATCTGCATTTCACAAAGAAGTTAAAAACCTGAGACCTGATTCAGCTAATCATTAGTTTCACTGGTCCACTGCCTCCACCAATCAGCAGCATCGCATGGAGGCCCAGATGTACATATGAGCACAGTGCAAAATATGTCTTGGTGCAACCACAGCATGCACTTTACAATGTGAAATTCATAATCTGAAATTAACTAGGGATGCGCTAATAAGGGAATTGAGGCGATGTTGAAATCCAAAATTTTTCATGTACAAAGCTACACGATACATAAACATTTATCAGATGTAAAAATTGGGATCTAGACTAGCATTATGGAAATACAGTACAGTATAAATACTAGCATTTTCTTGTTCACAGTTTGCACGCATTAAAATGCAAGCTTAAGGCTATGTTCACTTTACCAGGCTGATGTGGCACAAATCTGATTTTTTGCCCTAATATGACTCAGAGAACTGATGCTTTTAGGCTGTGTGGACCCACAAATCTGATCTTTTCAAATCCAACCTGAGTCACTTTCATGGCCATTTCGTGGCCAAGTGATTTCTGACCGTTTGTTTGCTGATGATGCACGTGACGCATGCGATCCATTCATGTGACATTACTGAGTAGGATGTGCGCATGTGAGTCATTTCAGGATGCTGGTTCATTCACATTAATGACAGATTTGAATCACCTAACGAGTGTGAACCATTCTGTCAGAGAGATCGGATTTGAGCAAAAATTCTTATTTGAGCAATGAGGCTTGTAATGTGAAAGCAGCTTAATTGGCCAAACTATGATTTATGACTTTACTAACTAGTAATCCTTACTTTGTTGTTAACACTGGAGTTCTTTCATTTACATTTATCTGCCTCATCTCAACTCACCCAATTCACATTTTTTGTGTTGCTGTATAATATGACTGAATCTGCAAAAAATGCAGTTTTAATAATTGTGATCATTTAATAATAATTAAATAGCTTTAATAATTGTGATCATTTCAAATAACTGCAATCATCTCAAATAACTGCAGTTAGGCAATCATGTAAGAACTGTGACAGGTCTACAGAGACTTCTAAAGTTTATTTCTGTAGGGTTACACACATAGGTTAAGCATAAAACTGTTTGCTAAGCTCATTGCAAAGGATTAATACATTTATATATTAAATTCTTTCTCACCAAAAAACTACAGGAATGTAATGTTACACCAGCTAAGAAAACAGAATTTGTAAAACAACAGTACTCTGAAGTTGCATGTCATTCATCACTCCCATATTAGCAACACTGGGTCTAAACTGTATTTCTGTGACAAAACTGAATGAGATTTTCGAAATACACCACCATCATGCCCCATGGTATACAAAAACTATTCCAAAAAGCTTAGCACATCGGGCCCTGATAATCTACACAGCAATGCTTGACAATGTTGTTGTTTATTGGCAGAGTGAGTCCCTGTTCTTTATCAATGACATGTGCTTGCTCTTTGATCACTGCATCTGGAGTAGCATGGTCAATAAGAGTCCGTGCCCACTGGTGGCTTGTCCAGCATGGAGCCGGATAACACCAATAAGCTGAAGCCTGATTTGGAAGGCGGAGTAATCTATCTACACTCTAACCTTTACAGGTGAACTTAATGTGACCTTCTCTAAACTTTGAATGCACATGTCCAACTATTCAATGTTTCAGTACTTTTTGCACAATTTGCTGTTCTCTAACAAGGAGCTTAACGGCAAGGTGATGGTGGTGGTGTTACAGTGTGGGCAGGTGTGTCTAGTCAATACAGAACTGCCCTACACTTTGTGAAAGGTACAGTGACAAGCCCATACTACTTGAATAACATAATTAATCCAGTCATTGTGCCTCTGCATGAGCAAAACAGGCCTAATTTCATCTTCATGCACGACAATGCTCCAGCTCATCGAGGTCGCATCGTTAGAGTACAGCTGCTGGAGACTGGGGTACCACAAATGGAGTGGCCTGCACTTTCTCCAGACCTGAATCCCATAGAAAACCTATGGGATTAGTGGAGTTGCCGTGTAGAGGCTCGTAACTCTGTACCCCAGAACCTCAATGACCTGAGGACCGCCCTTCAAAAGAGTGGGATGCCATGCCTCAGCAGACAATGAGTCGACTTGTGAACAGCATGAGATGTCGTCGTCAAGCTGTAATTGATGCTTAAGGACACGTGATGTTATTGAGACACTTGTTAGGGTAATACCCACCACTGTTGCTGGCTTTTGTTTTAATAAATAGTTTGAGATGAGGAAATCGCCATTGCATGTTTCTACAGAAATGCCCTACTTTCATGATATAACATCACTGTAGCAAGAACTTTTTACATTTTCCATAAATTTCACCCGAAAGTCACATATCCCTAACTTTTTGTGAGTATTGTATATATATATATATATATATCACTACTCATATATTCATATACTTTTTCAATGCAGTCAATTCAGAGGTGTAATTAAAAAATGACATTTACTCTCATTATTGTAACTGAGTACAGTTTTCCCTGTGACTTGACTAAATTTTTAATGAAATACTTTTACTCAGGGTTACCGGGGCCCAACCCTGGAGCCAGGCCTCGGGGAGGGGCTCGTCAGTGAGCGTCTGGTAGCCGGGCATTAACTCATGGTGCCCGGCCGGGCCCAGCCAGAAGGGGTTACATGAGTCCCCCCTCCCATCGACCCACCACCAATGGGAGGGGCAGTAGTAGGGGTTCTGTGCTTTGTGGATCGGGCAGTGTCCGAAGGCGTGGGCTTTGGCGTTCTGATCCTCGGTTTCTGAAACTGGCTTTTGGAACTTGGAAAGTTACCTCACTGGCAGGGAAGAAGCCTGAGTTGGTGCGCGAGGTTGAGAGATACCGGCTACATATAGTCGGGCTCACCTCAACACACAGCTTGCGCTCTGGGTCCAATCTCCTTGAGAGGGGCTGGACTTTTCTGCAGTTGCCCATGGTGAGAGGCGGCGGGCAGGTGTGGGCTTTCTCATAGCCCCTCGACTTGGTGCCTGTACATTCGGGTTTTCGAAAGGGTAGCTTCCCTACGCCTTCGAGTTGGGGAACGGGTCCTGACTGCTGTCTGTGCTTATGCACCGAACAGCAGTTCAGAGTACCCAGCCTTCTTAGAGTCCTTGGGAAGGATGCTTGAAAGTGCTCCTCCTGGAGACTCTATTGCCCTACTGGGGGGCTTTAACGCTCACGTGGGCAATGACAGTGAGACCTAGAGGGGTGTGATTGGGAGGAATGGCCTCTCTGATCTGAACCCGAGTGGTGTTCAGTTTTTGGACTTTGCAAACCACAGTTTGTCCATCACGAACATCATGTTTGAACACAAGGATGTCCATAAGTGCACATGGCACCAGTACACCCTAGGCCGCAGTTCAATGATTGACTTTGTAGTCGTGTCATCGGACTTGCAGCCATGTGTTTTGGACACTCAGGTAAAGAGAGGAGCTGAGCTGTCAACTGATCGCCACCTGGTGGTGAGTTGGATCAGGTGGTGGGGGAAGATGGCAAGCCCAAACGTATAGTGAGGGTTTGCTGGGAACGTCTGGCAGAAGAACCTGTCAGATTGATCTTCAACTTACACCTCCGTCAGAACTTTGACCAGATATCGGGGGAGGTGGGGGACATTGACTCAGAATGGGCCATGTTCTGCTCCTCCATTGTTGAACCGGCTGATTGTAGCTATGGCCGCAATGTAGTTGGTGCCTGTCGGGGCGGTAATCCTCAAACCTGGTGGTGGACACCCCAGGTGAGAGATGCCATCAAGCTGAAGAAGGAGTCCTACCGGGCATGGTTGGCCTGTGGGAAACCAGAGGCAGCTGGCAGGTATCGACAGGCCAAGCAATCTGTGGCTTCAGTCGTCACAAAGGCAAAAACTCGGGTGTGGGAGGAGTTTGGTGAGGCCTTGGAAAGTGACTTTAAGTTGGCTCAGAAAAGATTCTGGCAAACCGTCAGGCGACTCAGAAGGGGAAAGCAGTGTGCCACCACCACTGTATATAGTGGAGATGGTGTGCTGCTGACTTCGACTGAAGACGTCATTGGGCGGTGGAAGGAATACTTTGAGGACCTTCTCAATCCCACTGACCCGTTCTATTATTATTATTACTATTATTATTATTACATTACATTTAGCAGACGCTTTTATCCAAAGCGACTTACAAATAATGAGGTACATAGAACAAACATAGTCAGGCCTTAAAGGAGGCCAAAGGGTAATAGCGGGGTAGAGAAGGGAAGGAGGGCAAGAAGGAGATGAGGTTGGTAGTGGTTAGATTGCAAGAGGCGATTAGAGTAAGTGCTCCCTGAAGAGCTCTGTCTTCAGGAGTTTCTTAAAACTCCTGTGAAGTTCTCCAGTGAAGAGGCAGAGTCTGGAGACACTGGAATAGGCTCGTTCATTACTGAGGCCGAAGTCATTAAGGTAGTTAAAAAGCTCCTTGGTGGCAGTGCTCCAGGGGTGGATGAGATCCGTCCCGAGTTCCTCAAGGCTCTGGATGTTGTGGGGCTGTCTTGGCTGATACGCCTTTTCAAAATTGTGTGGACATTGGGAGAGGTGCCACTGGATTGGCAGACTGGGGTGGTGGTGCCTCTGTTTAAGAAAGAGGACCGGAGGGTGTGTTCCAACTACAGGGGAATCACACTCCTCAGCCTCCCTGGTAAGGTCTATGCAGAGGTACTGGAGAAGAGAGTCCAGCTTATAGTCAAACCTCAGATTCAGTAGGAGCAGTGCCGGTTCTGCCCTGGTCGTGGAACACTGGACCAACTCTTCACCCTCTCCAGGATTCTGGAGGGTTCATGGGAGTTTGCCCAACCAGTCCACATGTGCTTTGTGGATCTGGAGAAGGCATTCGACTGTGTTCCCCGGGGTATTCTGTGGGAGGTGCTTCGGGAGTACGGGGTACATGGCTCTTTGCTACGAGCCATTCAGGCCCTGTACAAACTAGTTCCCAGAGAGAGTTGGACTCCGTCAGGGCTGCCCTTTGTCCATTTTTATGGATAGAATTTCTAGGCGCAGTCAGGGGACGGAGGCTGTTTGGTTTGGTGACCTCAAGGTCACATCGCTGCTGTTTGCAGATGATGTGGTCCTATTGGGGACATCAGGCCGTGAACTTCAGCTTTCGCTGGATCGGTTTGCAGCCGAGTGTGAAGCAGCCGGGATGAGAATCAGTTCCTCTAAATCCGAGACCATGGTTCTCAGGCAGAAAAGGGTGGAGAGCCCTTTCTGGGTCTGGGATAAGCTCTTGCCTCAAGTGGAGGAGTTTAAGTATCTCGGGGTCTTGTTCACGAGTGATGGTACAAGGGAGCGGGAGATTGACAGGCGGATTGGTGCTGGGTCAGCAGTGATGCGGGCTCTTTACCGGTCTGTTGTGGTAAAGAAAGAGCTGAGCCACAAGGCAAAGCTCTCGATTTACCGGGCGATCTACGTTCCAACCCTCACCTATGGTCATGAGCTTTGGCTAATGACTGAAAGAATAAGATCGCGAATACAAGCGGCCGAAATGAGCTTCCTTCGCAGGGTGTCTGGACTCTCCTTTAGAGATAGGCTGAGAAGTTCGGTCATCCGGGAGTAGAGCCGCTGCTTCTTCACATCGAGAGTTGAGGTGGTTTGGGCATCTGGTTAGGATGCCTCCTGGACGCCTCCCTCGTGAGGTGTCACAGGCAAGTCCACCAGGGAGGAGACCCCAGGGAAGACCCAGGACACGCTGGCGTGACTATATTGCCCAGCTGGCCTGGGAGCGCCTCGGAATCCCCCCGGAGAGCTAGTGGAAGTAGCTGGGGAAAGGGAGGTCTGGGCCTCATTGCTTAAGATGCTGCCCCCGTGACCAGAACCCCGGAGAAGCAGAAGATGATGGATGGATGGATTTTACTCTGCTAGTTTAATTTTCATAATGTTACAGAGTAAAAATAAATTATAACCATATCAGCTCAAAAACCAATATGAACGACGTGCACTTAAACTGAAAAGATTTGCCTACCAAAAAACAGTAGCTCTGGCAGGAAAAACACTACAGAGATGTCAGGGGAGATCTTAACCAGCACATGCAAAGAACAGACCGCATCCAAATGGTCATCTGTATTCATTTACTCATGAGTATTCATGAACTAAAGAAAACGGCATCATTATCAGTGGCCAAACATGAAATCTGCTGAGATCTGCTCTCATAACTTAACTCCAGCCAGAAGCAGCATCAGCCGAGCTAGCTGATCCAAGCTAAACAGGTAACGTGTTTACTTCTTTCTTTTATAATGCTTCTATTTATTACACCGGAAATCTGTTGCGCATATTTTATTACAGTACCTGTCAGCTACTTTAGTTAACAGCTGTCGCCCACAGCCCAGTTTACCATTTATACAGCCTACTTTAGCTGCAGTTTTGGAGATAAACAGTTGTGAACGGCTGTGAGACAAGAAATCCTCTCTAATACAGGATCTTCATAAACTCTGCACAGTGATTCTGTCGCGGTGTAGTTGATCTGATCCCTCCCCATCTACCTGCCCTCTCTCTCTCTCTCTCTCTCTCTCTCTCTCTCTCCATCTCTCTCTGTCTCTCTCTCTTCCTCTCGCTCTCTCTGTCTGTCTCTGTCTGTCTGCCTGCCTGTCTGTCTCTCTTTCTCTCTCTCTCTCTCTCTCTTTTTCTGTCTCTCTATCTCTCTCTGTCTGTCTCTATTTTTATCTCTCTCTCTTCCACTCTCTGTATCCCCCCCCCCTCTCTCTCCCCCTCTGTGTTTGCCTGTGAGGCTGTGTAGATGTTTTAAGTGTCTAAGGCAGAAATAATGTCTGGTTCTGTATGAAGTGATCAGCATGAATACCAGTGAAATATATTACAGTAAAATCAAAGCTGGGTTAATTGCTGTAATTGATGTTGCTGCTGATTTTAATAGTGTAAATGGTCTGAACTGATATCAGTGAAAATATACAGTTTGAAGTCTGTGAATGTGTTTACTGTCTGTAGATTCATACTTATTAACATACACTAGAGTCCAGGGAGCTGATTGGCAGCAGGGCTCTCACTAAATTTATATAATTAATTAAGCAATCTGCTCTTAATTTTGACTCAGTTTTTTTTTCTCTGAAATTAACTTAATCAGTATCAACCTCTGCACGGCCTTTCAGGGACTCTAAAATACTTTATTGGAAACAAATAAACGAGGAAGTATTATATAATCATATAACCATGAAATGCATACAGTTTAATGTAAACCTTGTTCCGTACACAGTACACAGAGAGGTGTGTAGATGTGGATGAGCAGAGTGAACTGTGATCAGTCTCAGCTCTCAGAACGTTTGGTTTAGTGTTTTTCTGTACAGATTATTATGTACAGATGTACCTCCACAAAAAAAAAAAGACGCACGGCGTGAGATCTGGTGGTGCCGGGGACCTTTTTCTTGGAACTGAATGCTCTGAGCTGTTGGAGGCTCACTGCCATACTAACAGTCAGAAACTCTATGACCCCCTCTTTCAATTGGTATGCGATTGATTCCTAAGCGCCTCACAGTTATATATGTTATACACCACAGCAAAATATGCCGCTTTGAAATTGGATTAATCTTTTTGGATCACCCCAATTTTTTTTAAAGTATTAAGTGTGCTTTGTGTGAAGTTGGTTGCATTTTCTGCTTCTAACTCTCTCAGTAATCCCAAAAACATTCAGTGATTCTGGTCGTTATCATCATTCTGAGAACAATGGCAGGTTCTTTGCTTGCAATTCTCTTATCTTTTTGTCTACATAGTCTTTCAGACTCATAGCATTTTCTTCTTACAGAGCTGTCTTCACACAGTGGAAGCATGAATAGAGCTTGGTTCCTGACTTCTCAGTGCCCTTAAGCCACTGCATAGAATTGTTAAATTCCATTAGAAGCACCTGATCCAATTTAATGATAGACTGATTAGTTAAAGGAGGTATTGGAAGATAACAATAAATACTGGATTTCCTTGAGAAAAGCTTTGGAAATGGATGAGCTAACACAGTTTTGCACAGTACTCTATGCTAGGCCTATGGAATTTTCCTGTTAAAGTATTTTATAGTTTCCGATAAAAGTATCCTTTAAGTTTTAAAGCAACATGAACAGAAAAAAGTGCTTTCTGGGCATATTCCCTGTTTTCATTCTCGGTATTATCCCGTTTGTTGCCTTTTCAAAGACAAGCCTTTCATTTCAATTATGTCCACTTACCTGCAGCTCGACAAATTCCCCGCTGTCAGTTACAGTCTAACACTGTCATTAAGCACAATGATGAGACTGTGCAGCAGGTAAAATTAATACTGCCTCACAGAGCTAAAAGCTTACATGCAGTCAAAATGATGATGTGTGGAAGTACAACCAAACCTCATTCTGGCAGACAGCAGTTTTGCACAAAGGAATGCTTTTATGGTGGGTAATTTTAGAAATGTCCAATTAGGGCCAGTTTAGAAAATGCACTGGACAAGCATTAGTGAGATATGCGTCTAATGATCCATTAGAGTCTAAGTTTTGCCATCATTACTGATTTCAAGTGTGATTTAATCAGAGAGAGTATTGATTTACAGGGCCATTGTGTTCTCTTCCCAGTTTAAAAATTCTGATCTGTTTGATCATCTACGTATTATCTACATTCTACCACTCAAATGTCTGGAATCAATGTTGTCAATAATATAAAGGCAATTTGACTAGACACAAGTGTATAAATATATTGTAACATGCCAAGCTAAAAAAACATCAGAGCTAAAATATTTACCTGGAAGATTGCTAAATTAGCTCTGAAACACTGGGCATGTGTGTCAATTGGAATTGGAAATGTGGTTTGATTTTAGAATGCTTTCAAATTATTTAATCACAAGTGATACTATGACATGGTTTAGAGTATAAACTGTTGGCAGATGTAGTTTTAGTGACACGAAGGAGCGCTAAGTAGAAAAAATACATAGACTGATTTTAGTACTTCAGTAGCTTTTGGAGATTCATAAGAGTGGTACTTTGAGTGTTGGTCTGTATGGATGCAATATTTTCAATATTCAATTCTTTAAAAACAACTTCAATTTTTAAATGAGCTATTTTAAATTGAAGCACTTCGTTTAAGACAATCTAAAAGTAGGCTATCATGCTGAAACACAATACTACCCCACCGAAAATAATATTCAGCTAACATCACATAACACAATGTGAGAGTGTTCTATTTCAGGCTAGGACTGGACCAGATTCATTCTTTTCTTCTTAAAAAATCAGGTCTACTGTATAAAATCAACAATTAAGCTATAATGGAATTAATATCCAGAATTCATCACAATTCCTAAGGATAACATTAACACAAAAAAAATAAAAAAACACTAAAAAATACCTTTTGGTGAACTGCTTGTAATATTTAAATCAACTCTGTGTAAGTTATTATATATACAAAATATTGTATACAAAATAACAAATCTAGTTAATATTATAATATTAACCACTGTAAAACTGTTAATTCTGCAAGTAATTACAAACTTCTGAATGACTGCATTTGAGGTCACACCCTGCAAATGTTATTTTGACTGACAGCAATGATGTTTTGAAGCAGATTTATACTAATAAGTTGTGTTATTTTGTGATATTCCCAAGCTAAAAGTCTCTGAAATCATGCTTAGGTTTGGAAAATGTTCTGAGATTTCAAACTTGCAAATATGGAAACTCTGTGTATGATCTCAATCTCAATGATGAAATCATTAAACCATTGGTAATATATTCACTTTATGTAAAGCTTATTTTTTTTCTTTTTTCATGTTAATGCAGAGAGCAATTAAATTTCTGTCATAAAATTGGTATGACAGTTGTCCTAGAACACTGTGTGATATTATGACTGTACTGGATGTGCTTTCAGCATCTTTTGCTCTGAGATGCAATTCCTAAAGTTTAACTTAATGACGATGCATCTACATAATGACACCGATCCTTTGAGCTGCGTTCTGGCTCTGAGTCATTCTGTCTCATTATCCTCAATTCAACAATGCACCTTAACAGAGAGCAGGCCCACAAAAAGGTGAGGAGAAAGCCTCGTCAGTCCACAGAGAAGCTAGCGCAGGACTAGTACTCTCTTTGGAGGAGTGGTTTACAGGTGAGGGACAGCATATCGAGAGTGTTTGTGTGGTCAGGGCTGACAAGGAGTAGGTAGGCCTTGTTAACTCACAGTAGACATCCACTCTGATGGACTTGATGGCGGGGGAGCCGAGGCCGTTCTCTGCCTTGCAGTAGTAGCGGCCTCCCTGGTGCCTCTGGATGCGAGATATGCGAAGAGTCTCGTTAAATACACTGGAGTCCTGGAAGCGGTCAGAAGCACTGCCTGCTGTCTTGGTCCATCGTATCTGAGGGAGAAAGGAAAGGCAGGAGGTTACACACACTGATTAAGAGCTTCATGTCGAAAGGATGGTCAGCAGTGGTCGCAGTGAGGGAGTTCATCTGTTGTATCTTTATAAAGTCTCTGTTATATAACTGTGAACATGTTCCATACATTTTAACACTATTATTTGGACACTGTCAACATTATTAATTAAATATTATTTGGAAATTAATATGATATGAATGGGAAAATCATTTTTGCATTTTTAGTAATTAGTAATTGCAGTTATTTTTCATATTTTATTATCATTTAATATCAATGTCTGGATTTCTGGTTAACCGCTGAGAAGGAAAAAATGGTCTTAATGCCTGATTTTAATATATAATACTTAAACACAGTAAACTGATACATTAGTGCTAGCAGTGTTAGGTTAACCAATCTCACAGAAGTGTACATTTAATTCTACAGATTTGTTAAAAATTCTGCATGATTAACAGGGACACAGAAAGGTGTTTTAAATTAGGGGTGCTGAATTTTTTAACTATGATATTGTGCTATCCTATTTTCCTTTTGAAGCTTTTTTATACTCTGTATCAAACAGAATGTGTCATGCTGCACTATAATAAATACATATAACTTAGATCAGACTGCTGATGCACATCCTCTCTCTGCTCTCTCATTCTCAACAAACTTTATGCAAATTAAACTGAAAAGTGGCAACTAAACAAACTGTTGATATGTGGCATGGTAACCAACTGTCACATCCACAGTCATGAGTTGAGATATTTATGCTGGAAAATGCACTGAACGGGATAAAATAGTTGATAAAAACATTAAAATTAAGTTTTTTAAAAAAAAACTATTCCGGGCTGCTTTGGGACTCAGAACTGCGCTGAAATGAAAATACTATTAACGAACTTAAACAGTTCTGCCACTGCAGGTTTTGAAAAAAGATTTAAATAAAAATAGAAAAATACAAAGGCCACTCTAAAACAAGCATGATTTAGTTTTTGCTATGCTCAAATCATTAACAAGTGAAGATCTCTATATTTTTATCACTTTTTAGCAGATACAGTCCTGAAATCAGTACCACATTCCCATGTGGTGCAAATGTCTAAGTAAGGAGGCAACAGAGGAGTTAAATCAGGTGTGTATAAGCATTGAGCTCAGCAAACTATGCTGGATATGGGCCTCCCAGGACCCCTGGTCCAGGTACTGGTCCTACTGTCAGGAGATTGCAAGTTCAGGACAGCAAAACTGAGCCTGCTCTCTCCCAGTGTGTAGAATGGCCCTCCCTTTCCCCCATTACTAGACAATGCAGGCCCCTACTTTAGGTTCCCTAAAGTAACAGCATTATATTCTCCCCTAAGTACATTGAGCTTGATGTTGTGTTAGCCACAATTCAAGAAGACACAATGGCTTGCTGCATATGATTCTAAAAAAAAAAAAATCATGCTAGCCCTCACCCTGCCAGTTTGGTAGCATGGTGTGACAGAAGGAGTCCTAACTAGTGGGTAGAAAAGGAAATTAATATGTTTGGGGGAAACTGAGTAAAACAATCGCCAGGTGACCAGGGTCCTTTCTGTGTGGAGTTTGCATCTTCTCCCCGTGTCTGCGTGGGTTTCCTCCAGGTACTCCAGTTTCCTCCCACAGTCCAAATACATGCAGTCAGGCCAATTGGACTTGCTAAATTGCCCCTAGGTATGAGTGTGTGTGAAGGTGCATGTCTGTCTGTCTGCCCTGCGATGGACTGACGACCTGTCCAGGGTGTATCCTGCCTTCCGCCCAATGACAGCTGGGATAGGCTCCAAGCGGCTTAGAAGATGTGTGTGTGTGTGTGTGTGTGGGTAAAAAAATCTCCCCAAAATTACACATTTATGAACAGTTTCTAATATGTTTGCATAGTCTGTTATTAAGTCATCGCTGTGACAATACAACAGTCATTTAACAGACAACCAGCAAGTTCCTGGCTGTACACTACTGTACTGTATAATAAAGCTATACATCTGGCTTCAAGTCCTCTATTGAAGGCAAGAAATCAGTCAGAGCTCCAGGGTAGCCAGAAGTGACAGGTGTGAACTGGTCATCCTGAATGTAACTGAGCAAGGAAACTCCCTCACCACTGCAGCAGAGCCAAAGTATGAGTGAGTCTTTCTGTTCAAATCTGTGCCAGTGAGTATGAGGTATACAAAAATGATTATTTTAAATGTATGCATGCATGTAAAAAGCACTGTAAAGCAAATATGTGGTTTTTATTAGATGTACGCCATTACAGAAGCACACTTCAATTTGCAATACCCTGACTGGCAGCACCAGCCACTAGTCCAAGTCATACAGTTCATAGCTCCTGCAGTGGAACAGAAGGACAATGTGTATTTGTTTAGAAATACCAAGTAAAAACCTTTACTGGTCTACTTTAAAAAAAACAGTATTAGCATATGTCTACTCAAAAAAGCTATACTATTTATAGTGTTTACCCACCTTTATTTATAACTTCACAGTTTTGACATGCTTTGAGGTTCAAAGAGCACTTTAAACATTTACTTCCTAATCATTGCCTGAATATCCTTTTTTGTTTAGAATTGCACAGAACAATAATGGGAAATATGATTGTATTTATTGATAATAAAACTGCTGAATATTGTATTAGATCCCTTTATGAAGAAAGTGTGAGCAATGTGATGTGCAAAAAATATGTGCTGAGTGTTATCTGGGCGGTCTTAACTACAGAGCAACTCACATGGAATTGCTTAGAGAATTTTCTTATACCTCTGACTAGGGATGTGCATAGGTACTCAAGTACTCTATAACTATTCTGTTAACTATTATTGGCAACATTAAAATAATGAAAACAATAATATGGTATTAGTTATGTTGCATTACGAGAAGAGGCAAAGATTACACAGACTACCAGCTTAGTTTTGCTCATATTTACAAAGTATGTATAGTATCTCACAAAAGTGAGTACACCCCTCACATGTCTGCAAATATTATATTATATCTTTTCATGAGACAACACTATCGAAATGAAACTTGGATTAACTTAAAGTGGTCAGTGTACAGCTTGTATAGCAGTATGAATTTACTGTCCTCTGAAAATAACTCAACATACAGCCATCCATCCATCCATCCATTTTCTAAGCCGCTTCTCCGTCAGGGTCGCGGAACATTAATGTCTAAATAGCTGGCAACACAAGGGAGTACACCTCACAGTGAACATGTCCAAATTATGCCCAATTGTGTCATTGTCCCTCCCTGGTGTCATGTGACTCGTTAGAGTTACTGTCACGATCGGCCTCTCCCAGTCCTGTCCAGTTGTTCATGTTTTGGTTTAGCCCATGTGCGTTGTTTTTTTGGTTTAGCCCCCTCATTTCATGACTCCGCCCCTGATTGTCTCCACCTGTTTTCCACCTGTCCCTTGTTTTCCCTGTGTATTTAAGCCCTGTGTTTGGCCCTTGTGTTGGCTGGTCTTTGTGCTGATCTTTGTCTCTGTTGTTGGTGTTTGATCTGTTTGAACCTGTTCATAGTTTGTCATCATGTCTGTATATCGTTCTATCCATGACCCTGGACTGTTTTGACCATGACCCTGGAATTGCCCATGATAAAAGTCTCATGGGCAAATCTCAGCACGTGCATCCGCCTCCTTGCTCCACGTTACAGAAAGACCAGCCACCTATAGACGCAACGAGTAAGCAACACACTGGCTTGTGGCAGTTCCACTGGGACGAAAAAATTTTTTCCACACAGCCCGAGTTACCCACGTCCCAATGCCGCCCCGCCAGTGAGAGCAAATCCCCTGGCGCTGAGGGAACATGAGCGTCTCGTCAGTCCTGTAAGATGGCGGAGGACCATCCCATCTTCGAGGTGGATGACGAGAGCTCAGGTAAGCGCCTTGGGTCTCCCCATCTTGAACAATACTGCAGGGAGGAGCAACCTGCATTGCAAAATGGGGCTAGACGGATGGAACATTCAGATAACCCTTACTGTGGTACTCGGCTCGTTTGCAAGCACCACTGCGAGCTGCCTATAGCTCGAGTGAGCCTTGGGAACAGCCAAGTGGGTCCCATGTCTGTTTGTTCATCCAGGTTGGAGCAGCTGTCCCCACCCCGAGAGCCTGATCCTGTGCCTGATCCTGTGCGCCTCCGGACCCACCGCCGGTCGCCGCGCCTCCGGACCCACCACCAGTCTCTGTGGACGTCGTAGCAGGCCCGGTTCCTGTGGTATTTCCCATTCCTGTGTCTCCTTTTGTTTCTGTCCCAGTTTCTGTTTGTGTGCCTGTTTCTGTCTTGGTTCCTGTTCCCCTGTCTTTTGCGTGGTCTGTGGTTCGTTCTCGTTTCCCTCGTCCTGTTGTTCTTCCGTTCATCTTTCATTCGGCGTCTGTTCCTGCTCCGACCGCTGTTCCTTGTTCTCTGTCTGTGTCTGCTCCTGTTCCGCGTTCTTGTCTCTCTGTTCCTGTTTTGTCTCCTGTTTCAGTGTCTGTGCCCTTGTCTTCTGTTTCTTGTTCCTGTGTTCCCGCTCCTGTGCCTGTTTCTGCCTCTGTGCCCGTTTTCGTTCCTGTTCTGGCTTCTGTCTGTGCCCATTTTCGTTCCTGTTCCGGCTTGTCTAGTTTGGTTTTGTCCTTGGTTTTGGTTTCTTGTCTGTGGTGTTTGATCGTGCTGTTTGTTTGATCTGTTTGAACCATTTGAACCTGTTTATTGTTTGTCATGTCTGTATATTGTTCTATCTGTGTTGGCTCTATGACCCTGGACTGTTTTGACCATGACCCTGGATTTGCCCATGAGAAGTCACTTCTCAGCACATGCGTCTGCCTCCTCACTCCACATTACAGATACAAGGTTCCAGATGTGAATGGAGAGCAATTCGCTCATACTGGCCACTGGATATTCAACAAGGCATCTCATGACAAAGAACTCTGCCAGCATTGCTGCAGAGTTTAAAGTGGGAGGTCAGCCTGTTAGTACTCAGACCACACGCCGCACAATGCATCAACTCAGTCTGCATGGCCGTCATCCCAAAGAGAACCCTCTTCTGAAGCTGACGCACAAGAAAGCCCGCGAACAATTTGCTGAAGACAAGCAGTCCAAGAACATGGGTTACTGGAACCATGTCTTGTGGTCTGATGAGACCAAGATAAACTTGTTTGGCTCAGATGGTGTCCAGCATGTGTGGTGATGCCCTGGTGAGGAGTACCAAGACAACTGTCTCTGGCCTACGGTCAAGCATGGTGGTGGAAGCATCATGGTCTGGAGCTGCATGAGTGCTGCTGGCACAGGGGAGGTATGGTTCATTAAGGGTAACATGAATTCCAGCATGTACTGTGACATTCTGAAGCAGAGCATGATCCCCTCCCTTCAGAAACATAACAACCCCATACACACCTCCAAGATGACAACTGCCTTACTGAAGGTAAAGGTGACTGGCCAAGTATGTCTCCCTACACTGACTACTTTAAGTTATATCCAAGTTTCATTTCTATAATGTTGTCCCATGTAAAGATGTAAGAAAATGTTTGCAGAAATGTGAGAGGTGTACTCACTTTTGTGAGATTCTGAATATGACACTTAGCCACTATGAAGTGCCTTAACATGAGTGCACTGCCAAGGATGGTTTGTTTAAGATGAGATGAAGTCAGCATGACTGTATCACTAACAAGGTTAACTACTCTAGTAGTCTTCTGTGATTTTTCCCTGTTAGCTCCTTAGCTCATGGGAAGAGGTAAAGTAGCCTTCTGTACTCATCCAACACAAAACTGTGCTGATTTTGCCTTGCTACCTTTGAATAATACAAGTTTTCAAATGTGTTCCTCTCTGTGCTGCTAACTGTTTGTGCTACTGAATTTTTAGACACCTCACACCAGTTCAATAACTTAAATTAAGTCTACGGCCCTATATGATAATATTTTTTAGGTTGTTATTCTTTCCTTTTCTCACAGTTTACTGAACACTTAACTTTTACAGATGCTTCAACTGAACATTAGTCAATTAGTCAGAATGCAGAGCTCTACTTCTGACACACATAGTGCTGCTTTCATGTTTTAATTCATAGTTAGTGCATGTGTGGATAATGATAAATCATTAGCAGAATGAGTGGAAAACTAAACCTCAAACAGAGAATTATTTTTCAGCACAGGACGGAGAGAGACGGAGAGAGAGAGAGACGGACAGAGAGAGAGAGAGAAAGAGAATGTGAGAGAGATAGAGATGGAGAGGGGGAGAAGAGCAAGCATGAGACAGTGACAGAGACAGCAACAGACAGAGTGAAAGAGAGGTTGAGCTAGAAAGACAAAAAGAGAGAGAGTGTGTAACTTTGTGTACGTGTACGCCAACCAGTCAGACAAGTGGAGCAAATTGCCTATTCAGGCCTGGCTTGGCCTTCTGAGCCCTGAGTGAGACTTCCTGTGTGGGTGACCTACATTACAACAAAACCCCTCTTCATCATCCCCAACGCTGCAAACCCAGAGAGAAGGGAGCAGCTCAGCTCGAGCCCAGAGCCCAGCTAAACAGCTCTCTTCTGGCAAGAGTGGAGGGATAACACGTCTTCCCTCACAGCCGCCAACCTTCAGTCCACCCCAACCATTAACACCTCTCTCTATGACTAATTACAGGCATTTCAGCTGTTCAACATGAAAAGGGGCAGATTTGCTTCTGTGTGGTCCTTGCTCTCTTCATCACAGCGTGCCGGGAGGAGGGAACATCGGAGGGCAACTCTGTCTGGAGCCTAAAAGAGTCATAACCTTTGAAATTGGAAGAATGAAATCCATTTCATGCCTTGCTGAAGACGAAGGGTGGGAGGATTTGTTTACATGCATATCGGCTGTTGGTTAGGAATAACGGTGCATTGGAATTCAGAGGCTTAGATACGCTGGCTTTCTCCGTTAGCCATGAGAGGAGGCGAGGTGAAAGAAAAGAAGCGGTGGCGCTGTGCGCCTGTGTGTTTGGGTAAGCTGCGGATGATGGAGCACAAATAAGAGTTCTTATTTTCTCAAGTGAAAATTGAACACAAGAAAACAGAGCAAAACATCCACAATCCATTAGCAACTTAACGGTTATGATTCAGTGCAACAGATGAGTACACATACATAGTAGGGATGGGAATCACTAAAGGCCCTATGAGATGATATCACAAAGTCACAGTGCGATTTTATTGTTATTGCTGAAGATTTGTTATTTGCTAAGTACTGCAATAAGACATGGCAATGTAACATTACTTTGACTTTCCTTATTTTGTCTAATGAGGTTTAATTTCTTGAAGCAAAAAGGAATTGTCAAATGAACAATGAAACATTAAAAAAGACCACGGACATTTATGCATGTAAAGCCCCTTTCACACTCTGGAAAATTATCAGGATAATTTCATAATGGTAATGTTTGGGTTTTGCTTCATTCACACCTGCTGCCCTTATATGGATTTTACCGGGATGCCCACATTCATACATGCCATGAAAATTCAAGCAAACAAGAGTTGACATTCTCAGCATGAATAGCCAAAAGCTCCTTCATGTCTGATTCATGTACAAAAATAAACTCTCAGGACTTTTTTCCTCTTGTAAAAAAGTAAAAACGTTCTGCTTTGCTGAGTATGCTGTGCCACTTTTGCACTGAAGCAGCCATGCATGCATGCAGGGTAGGTTTTTGCCCTGGCTCTCTATGAATCATATACAAAAAACACTCTTGTGATGTTTTCACCTGCAAAATGAAACAAAAAACTTGACTGTAAAAAAAAAAAAAGATCAGATTTGCCAACTGTAATCTTAATGTCTTTTTTATTTCCAGGTAATGCACTGGATTCTCTTCACACATGAGCCTTCCTGGTAATTTCCCAGATATTTTATGCCTCATGAAGGTAAACTGCCACATCAGCTTTTCCAGGACTTCAACCTTGGCTTGTGTTTACACTTAATCTCTTCCCATTTAATAACCTTTGAAATCCTTGGTAAAAGTTCATGTGCGAAACAGGCTTAACGGAGTCTCTTATCCTCTTAAACCCCAATCTTCCCTGTGTGGGTTGTTGTCGTAGCCCACTCACTTTCACTATTAGACCACATCTACTCATGCCACCACTAGCAGAACACTGATCTCAGCAAAAAACAAGCAAAAACCAAAAAAGCACCAAATTTTGCCATGCTGTTAGTCCACCAATAGCATTACATACATTAAAAGCTAAGCTTTAAACAATAATGGCCCCATCAATGGGAGATCACAAGTTTGATCCCCAGTGATGTCACAGCCATCAATGTCCAAAAGAGCACAACTGGCCTCCTGCTCAGCTCCTCACTCAGCACAATTCTAGTCAATATGAATGTCTGTTAGATTAGTGTTCGTCAACCCTGGTTCTGGAGGCCCACTGCTCTGCATATTTTTAAATGTTTTTCCTGCTACCAACACACCTGATCCAAGTAATCAGCTCATTAACAGCTTTGCTTTTGGGCTAAAGTGGGTATGTTAAAGCAGGACAGTGGGCTTCCAGGACCAGGCTTGAGAAACACTGTCATAGATGATGTGAAAAGCTCTGTAGCTAGATTCAAAAATACGTGGGAGCTGACATTTGGAAGCATAACCTAACCTGTTGAATTTTTCTTGAAAACTGTAAATGACATAATTAATACAAATTAATAAACTGATTTGGAGAGCATGTTGCATTTTGTTGCCATAAGGCAACAGCATGCAACAATGGAGTTACAACTAGTAGTAAAGCAATGGGCTGCAAAAGGACACTGTCACATTCATCAGCCATTTTCTAAAATTACAGAAAAGTATTACCAGACCTGTAAAGATGAAAGAAAAACTTTTGGAATATAACTTGGAATATAAATAAATGGAAAGTAAGAGTGTATTTATTCACTCTCACTGTATGCATTGTAGATTGCAATTCAGTTTCCAAATCCTGTTGCCAACTGATAGGTGGCCCTCCATGCATTATTATTTCTCAGCTTGACACTACTTTGTAGAATTTTTGCTCCCAGCCCAAACATATAGCTGCAGTTTGATATTAAAACTTTCAGAAATGTACTGTGTATATATTAGCAACCTTAGTGCTGTAGAATATACATTTCTATGCTGGTTAAAGGCAGATGCATGTGCAGCAGACTTCCTTCATTTTCTAGATTTTCTATATACATATTCAGTAGTTGACCATCACTGGTACTGTGATACTGAATTATTCAGAATACAACAAAACACTGAAATGACAAGCTCTTGCCAAATAGAGCCGCTGCACCAGCTGGGCCACTTCCCACTAAGAACACAGATGAAGGATAGATCAAAGAAAAAGACCCACTGTCGGATGTCAAAGCACAAATAAACATCCATGAACAGCATGTAAATTTTTTGGGTAATTCTACCACACACAGCGAGATTCAAATGTTAGTGCTTGAGAAAAGACAAGGTACTGAAAATGCAAACGCTACCTGAAGGTGCTTGGTCTTTGAAAACCACCATAAATGTCTTTTTTGGTTATGTTTCATTTTTTTTTGTTATTTTTACTAACTACTACAAACGTTTACGCATTACCATTATTTACATTACTATTTAAGTATGAATCAAAATTTTACTCTCCGAGCACGCTCTGATCTTCTACAGCTGGACTGCTTACTATTCCCTCTTCCAACCTGGTTTCAATTATGAAAATAAAACTGAATATTCCCACAGACTGTGTTAACAGTTTTTTTGCTGATGTTGTACATAATTATGCATACTTTAAGAATACTTCAGAATACTTCATTATGACGTAATGTGTGCGAATAAAGTACATACTGAAAGAGAAGGGATAGGATCAGAAATAGAACACTATCACACATGACCCAAGATCCAAGTAATCCAAAACACATTTACGTCATGCCTTCGACCGTCTCGGACGAAAGACGGGACTCAATCTCCCAGAAAGCTCTGGGAGATCACATGATAGAGCAAGGAGATTCAGACTCTAGCTTGGCAGACTCCAACCTCCAGAATTCTACACAGGATCACATGATGCCACAGCGGTCCTATCAGAGATCGCAATCCCCAGACTATTGACGGTTCGCACCTGTGCCTAGTTAAAATGATGAGGCACTAGAGTGTATATAAACTCAGGCTGAACTTTCTAACATTGTGAAGTATTGTATCTATGCAATCACTGAGCGTTCTACTTCTGTTTTGTTTGCCTTTTCCGTGTATCAACCTGTTTTCGTGCATTTCCCCGATTTAGATTTCTGCCTGACCCTTTTGTATTCTCCCTTCTTGGATCTGACCTGTGCTTGACTATTTTTGCCTGGACTCAACTTCAATTTGTGATGTGCCCTTTCTGGATATTAAAACCTCATATCTTCTTATCCGCAAGCATCTGGTACTCTGTCGCCTCAGCACCATTTAATGATGTTAAAGTCTGGACTCTGGGGAAGTCAGTCCATTGTTTTAAGAAAATCAGCAGTTTCTTTGTTTATATTCTTTACTGTCAATTTAATTTTCCCAAGAAAAGCTTCTTGACAGCTACATGTCCTTTCTCACCCATAATGTTGTCTTATTACAGTGGGAAAATCGACAGAAACACCTGTGGATTTTTTCATATCTGAAGTAAGAGTGCAGATTGATTGTCTCCTTTCTCTCAAAGATGAAAGCTTTAAGTACTGTTTATTTGATGGTGAAAGTTTTCAGGGTCTCTTAGGTCTTGCATGGTGGTAAGGAGTCTCATATTCTCAATATTTTTTGATAATTTTTTCCACTTATTTTCTTTTGATTTTCTCCTTCCTTATGCAATTACCTTGTATCTATTTATTTATTTATTTTTTTTAGAAAATATCTCCTGAAAAAATACCTTGAATATAATGGTCATTTTGATTAGAAATTAAATAAACAAACAGTGTTCTCTGATTTCTGCACAATACCGTATTAACATAATGCAGGGTTAGGATTATTAATGCAGAACTACAATGTTCATATGTGCAATATTCCTGTTTCAAAGTTTTAGCAACTTGATCATCCAGGAACACTTCCAGGAAAAACAACCTCATTAACTAGGCTTAGTCAAGCTCAAACATCATAACTTAATTGTCTAAATAAAAAGAGTGAACTGGTCCAAGACTAACACTGCAGTTTAAATACATTTCTAATACATTTCTATTACTTTAATAATCTGAAATTCAAGTCACATGGCTTATGGAACACTTGCATAGTCATCCATTAGCTTTCTGAAAAATTGGTGGACATAATTTGGAAATAATGCTGTTAATACAAACATGCAAATGTATGATTAAACAGTTATTAAGTTGTTGTAATGTAAAGTGCTACATGAAGAGATCTTCAGCACACATCTTCATCTGAGCGCTCCCTCTAAGAATCTTGAAGGTTGCCAGCTTGCTTTGCCAGCAGTGAGTGGATCAGAGCCACAAAGAGTGTGAGCCAGGCCACTGATGGGAGTTGTGATGTGATGCTCAGAACAGCACGTCAAAGGCAGGCGGCAAGTGTACATACGCAGCACTATTAATAGTCTGCAGCCTCCTCAGTCTGTCATAAAGCAGAGCTGGCCTGCACTTTCTCTGGCCCACTCGCTGTCTGTGAAATGACTCTGCTGAAAGCACAGAGAAAACCAAGGAGCAAAGGCTTGGTGGGTTTATGAAGTTACTGAAGGTTCACCGGAGGGGTACACCACAAAGCAAGCTCAAGACTTCCAGCTTTTAGTTTCTTAACAGGTCACTAAACCAAACAACAAAATCAATTTAATCATAAAAGTTGCAGCTAGTGCCTTTACTTTTTAACAAGGTTTTGTCATACTTTTGCCACTGAAACAGGGAAACAAGCCTGTACTGATTTCTCATTCACATTCTCTAGAATGTAATAGAATGTAATTGGCAGTGGTGAACCCGCAGGCCTTGTAGTGCTTCAGAGAAGGCCTAATGATTTCTGGTAACTAAAACATTGCTGCCATTCAGTGGTATCTAGGCAGATCTAGTCAAATGAGATCTCCTGTTGGATAGTGGGAGTAATAGTAAAGTGTATATATTTATATATATATATAAAAAACAATGTTCATATACTATCTCACACCAAAGCAGTTACAGCTGTTACAGCTGATCTTGGCTGCTGGAGTAAAACTGTGTAAATTAGAGATTTTGCTGAACTATGATTTTAACATCATGTAGGTGAATATCACTTAGCTGAGCCAGCTCTTTAGCATGGCCTATTTTTGTCTCTGTAATTGAGAAAGTGCATCTGCTGAAATACTGCACAGTAACACCATAAATCTGCTCCAGAAATGTGTCTTGTCTTGTCAATGTCTTGCAATAGGCAGCATTGATGAGACTTCAGTGCTGTCCTTCTAGCTTGTTAAGACATTCAAAAGTGCTGGGCTTGTAAAGGAGACAGTGGCAGATGTCACAGGAGTCAGAAAAAAAAACATACATCTTTTACCTTATTGTTGGTGTTACTGTCATGAAATACTGTATGAGACTGGCTAACTCAAATGAAAAACCTAAATACATATTAATGGTTTATAGTCATCAAAAGATCGACCTTTAGTACGGGCATAACAGCACACAAATATTCAGGTTTGATATTTAATGTGTTAAATATCTTGAAACACAATGAACACTATTCTGTTTGAGCTCTGTATTAGATTTAGGACTTGATTTGTAGTCAAATGTTAAAGGGAACTTTTCAAAGCCTGTTGTGCCAGCCCTCTAACAAAATGAACTGCACAAACATTCGCTAGAACTGACAAGCGACCTCAGAAAAAAAAAACAAATCATCTGAGCATGGGTGATTTTATAGCATAAGACCTTCCCAATTTACTCTGATAAAATGTGCCTAGATTCTTAGTCATTGATTAGCTTCAAAACATCATTTACATTTGAAGTATACTTTAATGTTTAACTGATCATATGAACATCAGCAATGTCTGACTCCAGACTGGGGCACACTGACAGGTTTCGAGGTGGGGCTGCAAGGGAAACCGGGTGGGCTGTGCTGCTGTGTTCTTAGAGCTAGCGTATGTGAGGTACCAGAAAATATGGAGAATGACAGAATCACTTTTGCAACTGAGAGGTCTTACAAGGTTGACGATTTTTCTCTACTACCACTCCCATCTTCAATAAGGGAAGGTGTTTCAGATCAGGCAGTGCGTCTTGAGCCTTAACAGTATGAGCCACTGACACAAGCTGAGGAAGAGTTAACACAAGCCACATTTACATGCAGCCTAATAATCCATTAATAATCCAAATTATAGCTCAATCGGAATAGAATACGTATGCACCTCAATCGGAATAGACTACTCCGATTGAGTCCATTCAGAATACA
Source organism: Pygocentrus nattereri (assembly GCF_015220715.1). Classification (NCBI taxonomy): domain Eukaryota; kingdom Metazoa; phylum Chordata; class Actinopteri; order Characiformes; family Serrasalmidae; genus Pygocentrus; species Pygocentrus nattereri. The sequence continues at coordinate 15,261,598 of NC_051220.1, forward strand.
ATTTCTGTCCGAATGAACAAGGGGGCAATCCTGTAAATAATGTATTAAATAGAAGAATAACAGACATTCGGATTCAGATTCAGATTCCTTTATCTGAATCTGAATCTGAATGTCTGTTATTGTGTAAATGCCTGTATCCAATTACACTGTAAGTTCATCATGGCAGGAGCAGAAACTGGTCTTCAGAGGAGACAAAGTTTAAGCTTTGGACTTTAAAAGACAGCGAGGGGACTAACGTCCGGCTTATGTTTCTCAGAATATGATGTCTTCCTCTTGCTGCTTCTGCCATAATTTTAAAGCACAAGAGCACCAGCTGGAAACCCGTCTCACTCTGACTGGGACCTCACATGATGCTCGCTGTTACTCTAAGTTGTACTCTACGCATGCGTGTAATTTTGGATTGGATTACTTGTAGTGTGCATGTAAACAGAAAGTTTCCATCAGACTGTTAAGTAGATTGGGCATATAAACACCCCAGTCTAAATCTGTAATCAGAATGTATTCAATCAGATTGTCAAAAATCTTTGCATGTAAACATAGCCACAGTGCCAGAAAAATAAAAACAGCGAGCAGTAGAGGCATCCAAATGGTACAATTCCATAAAAGCGTGACAGCCAGCTTATAATTATCTGTTCAGCAGATCCATATTCAATATAACTTAAATGCACTGAATTCCAAATTAATTAAGTGGTTTTCTTTGAAGTTTCATTCAGTTTGACATCAAATGACCACATCACTGGTCAGCCAGGGTTTGCTGCAGTGGCTTCTTCTGCTCTGCAAGCTGTTCATAGCACTTACCAGTTTTACATCCTATTCAGTTCCCTCTCAAATTCATGTTCCCCTTAATAAATCGACTGCTCAGTTGCGAACTAACTGAACAGAAATCAACGGCAAGCAAGAATGGAACTACAGAAAGCAGAAAAAAGTTTGAAAAGGTTGTACGGATGAATGGTTGACACAGTCGGTCATTTAACCTTTCCTGAACTGTTTTACACTCTGTAGTTCCAGTGTTGCTTGTCGTTGATGTCTGTTCAGTTAGTGCACGTGCCCAAGGGTCCAAGTTGTGAACGGAAACATGAATCAGATGCAACATTGGTAGCTTCATGGAGACTCGCGTGAATTCTCAATTGGTCCAACATCTTTATTACAAAATTATCTTAGATTAACTGGGTTATTTACAGTTGTTACAGACAGCTGGCATATCGCAGCCATGTGTAGTGGTTCTGGGAGTATTTAGCTTAGTGCATGAGTGTGGTTATCAGCTCACTCCAGGGTCCTATGCTTTCATATTTTTAACCAGAGCACAAGTAGGGCGCCATCAGAAGGCAGTTGTGTGACTGATTTGCATACCATGACGTGCCTTGGTACATCTGTACAAAGTTCAACCAGAGTGTGCTGCAATGGCGGAACTGACCATGATAAAAATGATATTTTTATAGTTTAGAAAGATGTTATCACATTTTAAGCATGGCTGGTACATTTTATTATTACAGAGCAGTCCATTTCAGCTGTTAATGCCTCAAGGTGTAGCTACTCTTTAAGAAACGCACCCCATTTGCAGTGTTACTATACAATATGTGGCCAAAATATTATGTGGACACATAATACTTATTGAGTATTTATAATAATTAATAATACTTATTGCGTTTTGTTCTACGAACAGAGGGTAATCCTGTGACACTTAGGAAAGTGTCAGGAAAGGGTTACCTACTGGAATGCATAGTGCCAGTAAATGTTTGGTGGAGGTATACAGAAATTTGAGACAATTATATGCTTCCAAATTTTTGGCAACAGTCTGGGCAAGGCCCTTTCCTGTTCCACAAATTACAAAAAACACACATAAAAGAGTGGAGGCTGTTACAACCATGGAGGACATGCAACGTCATATTAAAGTCCATGGTTTTGTAATGTAATGTCCTACAAGCTCAAGTAAGTGTAATGGTCATTTGTCTGCATACTTTTGGCCATATAGTGTAGCCTTTGTTGACCCCAACTCGAGCCTGAGGGGGCCTGAGAAAATATCAACCTCTCTCTCTCGTAACATCCATCCATTCATTTTCTAAGCCGCTTCTCCATCAGGGTCGCGGGGGGGTGCTGGAGCCTATCAGCAGTCTTCGGGCGGAAGGCAGGATACACCCTGGACAGGTCGCCAGTCCATCGCAGGGCAGATAGACAGACACAGACAGTCACTCACACACCTACACCTAGGGGCAATTTAGCATGTCCAATTGGCCTGACTGCATGTCTTTTGGACTGTGGGAGGAAACCCACGTAGACACGGGGAGAACAGAAAGGACCCTGGTCACCCAGCCGGGGAATCGAACCCAGGCCCTCCTTGCTGTGAGGCACCATGCCACCGTGCCGCCCTCTCTCGTAACATTACAGTCTATAGCTGCATTAAGAACAGCTCTAGAGTTTGAGTAAGTGAATGTGCCGCTTAATGAAACCACGGATTATGTTTTAGGTTGGTTAAAAGGTCACAGCAGATCTTTCCTCTTGCTTATGAAGCATATCTGAAGTGTGTTAAACATTTCTCCAAGTAGCAGCTATGGAGAGCAGCTTTAGTAAAGCAGGCCTAACAGCTGCTCAGATAAGAGTAGATGCTATTCTCAGCCACATACAGTCAGCAATTCCACAAAAATATACTGATAAAATTGTTAGTGAATTACAAATGTGTAAGATAACAGTTTATCCCAGCACAACATTTTCTTCTACACAAAGCACTTACTAACAAAGCGAAACACTGCAGAACTAACTATGTCTGTGTTAATTTTCCTCTAATTTCTCGCTAGAATGTGTTAGCAGGTTCAGGTCGGGTTTAGCAGTACCAGTCACGTCCAGCCAGGTCTCAAAGTTGTCGATGTGAGCCAAGTTTGGGCTTCAATTTCACATCTACACAGATTTCTAATACTCTGGCATCTTTTATCAAGGGGTCCACTGTGTGATTTAATTTATCATATAACCACCAGCATAATGGGTGCATGGGTGCATGCATTCTTTGCGCCCTACTTTTTCCGTTAATGTGAAACAGCAGAGACCAAGTTAAAGTTTTTCTTGCGCTTTCATTCTTTTGTCTACTGCCACCACCTCTTCTTGTTTTCTTGTAGCAGGAAATTAGAGAAATACTAGCTGTCATACCCTATTCATGTCAAAGTATGATGGGCTGTGTATATTTGTAGAGGTCTTGCCTGCACCAGGCTTCTACTGGTATGTTAGTCAACTAGTTGGAGTCTGTCTGATTTGCGTCACCCTTCTTTCGCCTCTTCTCAATGGGCCGTTTTTCATTCACTGGCCCATTATTACCTGGATATCATCTGTGCAGTGGACCATTTCAGATGCGCTGATACAAGCATGCCAAGCACCCATTTTTTAAACCCCATTCAAAGACACTTTAAATCTTTTTTCCTTTCCTAATCTCCATCACAACTCACATACTACCACGTCTCAACTGTCTACAGCTATAAAAATCCTTCTTTAACTCCTCTCACTGAGGGGTATTTAACGAGAGAAAGTAGGGATCATAGCCTTCACTTGGCTTCACCTTGTCAGTCTATTTCAAGGAAAGGGCATGTGTGCTTTATATTATAAAAGGGACATATTTTATACCTGCGTTCATTGACTGTCTCAGTCAAAATTGAGGGATAAGAGGTGTGGACCTTCTGCGGTGCTCGAGAGCTCGTACAGCTCTATCACAGCACAGTACAATAAGATCACAAATGTTTTATGATTGTTTACAGTAAAAGACTATATAGAATCCTAAAGCAAGTGCCATGTAACAAAATAAAAACTGAATGTTAGATTAAATATTCAGTGTCCTATGTCCTCGTCTCATTAAAACATTACCCAGGTTTTATAAGGTAAAGTCTTAAAGAGGTAAAGTTCTTATACAATTTACTGCTGGGGTGGCTCGTTGACTGAATGTTTCCTGTAAGCTCAATCATTCTTGCTATGTTGGCTTTTCATCATAAGCTTTCTCATGGTAAGTTTCTCCAACTTGAACAAAGAGAACTATGTTTGTAAAATCTCAGTGGGTGGAACAACCAATATTAGCCTTGTGATGGGTGATGACACTGCTCACATACTAGCTAAGATCAGCTTACTTCCAGAAAGTAGAATGTTTTCAAAATGCATCAACCTTTTACTGAAACTGGACTCTGGAAGTTATTCACAGGACATACTTCGTACATGCATACTGTGCCCGCTACAGCAAGATTAAATTACTTGAAAAGAAAACATGGATTTGGGTTCCTGGCTTTTAATGCAGAAACCCTGTAATTACCTTTGAAAGTAACTTTTGTTTACATGTTTATGCCACGGAGATAATGTTCTTTTGCAAGAATGGTAATTATGTTACCATCAAGCAAAAGGTCTCTAGATTACAAAAAGACATCTGAAGCTTTTACCAGATATTTAAGAAAGATATTCTTTACTTTGGATGTAAAAAAAATCTTTAAGTAAAGACATAAAATTAAAAGCTGTCTCTGAATTATGATGTTGCCATAAATTACATGACTGTTTTACACTGTTCTGTCCATCAGAGATAATGGCAGAACAGCGAAAGTAAGAGCGACCATGTTTGTTTGAGTGAAGGGCAAGACACTTGCTCAATGTGATGCAAAATCAAGCAGGAAATCTGAACAGCCTGATGAATCACATGCCTTCCTATGAATGAATTAACATGATTTTCCCCTAAATCATCAAGGCTGTCAATTTGTACGGTCTTAGCATTCATGACTGCTCTAGTCTGCTCAAGACTGCTAACTGGCTGTCTAAAATGTATTCTCAAAATATGATATCTTGCTATCTATGATAGCTTCTCAATGAGCTTGCTTACAATTTGCATTAATGTGTCCTGATCGTATCTGGATAAAATCTTTTTACGCATGTTTTCACTAAAATCTGTTGCCAGTGTGACATTCTGTGTATAAAGCATGCCAGCATACATAGATTTTTATCACTTTTTTCCCTGTTATTTGTGATATAAATTGACAGGCTTGGCTTGGATAAATTCATTGGCCTGGAGTTCAGGGGACTTACTTACTTCAGCCTTGCATATCCTCCATCTTTTGTTTCGTTGTTTATTATCTCACCTGCCAGCATTCCGGCTCACGCGTTTGTATACAGATACCAAAAACACATTCAGTTTACACTTGTGTTAAATGCGGTCAAGATCTGTCTCTGACCACCTCCAAATGTGATTTGAGCGATCTGACCGTAATCTGGTCACAGTGTTTACTGGGGGTGTTTACACCTGGCTGTTCATGCAGTCAAATGAAATCCAAGCATGATCCGATCAGCAAAAATATGTTCACGCAAGGTATAAACAGGCCCAAATAGTAGTGTGGTATCTGTTTCTGTCAACATTTCTGTATTTCCTGTAACTCACCTTTAATTCATGTTTAAAATATGTCCACTTTCAGTTTGTTAAAGGAGGTATCAGTAAATGTGAAATGAAAAACATTTTAGTAATATGCAGTCGTAATGAACATACACTTTGCTCTTTGTTCTAGAACCAGATTTTCTCCATCTATATATTTGTGAATTTATTTTGGCTCATCTGGGTAAAGAGCAACAAACTCAATCTACTCTTTAACCCTAGTATAGAGAAAAAAAATCCATTTAAATTCAAATTGCACAGTGATTTTAAATCTGTCAATTCATTCTTTTTAATTTTGACTGAAAGTTCAGACAAGGCTAATATGTGTTTCCATATGCTACAAAGACAGAATCTATATTTTCAAAAGTGCTAGTGACTTTCTGACTTTCAGAAACCTCTGAAATGAGTGCACCTCAGTTGAGTGTACTATAGCGCTAGGGCAGAAAACTATGGCAGTGTTAAAACTGACAACCAGTGAGTTCCAAGTCACTGGGTTTAAAACTGCAAAGGAAGAAAGTTAGCAATTAGCTTATTAACTCTTACATCATTATATCATTATATATTATAATATATATTGATATATATAATATATAATATATATATTTTATCATCACAAATGTGGGGCAGTCAGGGGCTGGAAGTTATTTAACCAGTCCTGTGACTGGAAGGCCGCTGGTTCGATCCCTAGAGCTGACAGTACGTGACTGAGGTGTCCTTGAGCAAGGTACCTAACCCCTAACTGCTCCCCAGGTGCTGTGGATAGGGCTGTCCACTGCTCTGGACAAGTGTGCTCACTGCCCCCTAGTGTGTGTGTGTGTGTGTGTGTGTGTGTGTGTGTGTGTGTGTGTGTCTGTGTGCTCACTAGTGTGTATGTGGTGTTTCACATCACAGATGGGTTAAATGCAGAGGTGAAATTTCGACATTGTGGGACTAATAAGGGTCATTTAATCTTAAATTACCACTGAACAGCTTCACTGACAAGTCACCATAAAGTAGCCAATATATACATATATTTTTGCTAAAATAATTACTGTATAAAGTACATGTGACTTTATTACAATATGTTAAAATATATTTCTAACAAAAAATCTACATGAACAATTGTTTTATAATAAAAATATAGCATGAATATGTTTCACATGAAAAAGTAAAACACATTAATGTTAATTTTGCTTAGATGTATTACAATTATTCATTTTTACACAAAAAACGCTGAATTTAAGCTGACAAGAAAAAAGTGGTTTTGTATGCGTTTTAGTCATGCTGTAACAAAATCTACCCCCACTGTAGAAATGTATTAATGTTGAAATATTTTCATGTAATAACTTACTGAGAGCCTGCTTTCATCAGTATTATACCCTTCAGATACCTGGTTCTTATCAACAGCACTATAAACAATTGAGTCAGCAAGTTTCTCTAAAACAGAGCATTTCATCTCATATCACTCTGAATCTTAACCATTTAACTATGCAGAAATAAATCACTGCTGTCACAAAAAAGCAGTTTTTAAAGGAAAAACATCCTTAAAGTTAAATGGAAGTTAATGTAACCAGATTTTGACCATTTTCATTTGTCCATTCGGCACAAACTTTTCACATAATATAAACATTTTTTCAAATTATATATATAAAAAAAGCAGACATAAGGTTTTGTTTTAACAGCAATGATATAAAAATGGTGGAATTACCCTTTAAGTATATAATATATATATTAAGAAATATATAATTTAAGTTGCATCAAGTATATTTCTGTAAGTAAAAAAAAAACGTCTACAAAGAGTTGTATGATTTGGAGGGTCAGTGTCCAGGATAGTTTTGTGGTTCCCCTAAACCTGAGTTGTGAACGTCTGGTCGAGTGCATTCATGTCATATGCATAAGGGATAAGCCCTTTAAACAATTAAATTAGGGAACATCTTTGCTAATATTTGGATTTTTAGACGCTTAGTCTGAGTGTGAGGAATTCTCACTGTGTCAGCCTTAGACTCCTGGGAGATTCATGGCATGCTTCTGCAGTTGTGCACATTCAGTGATTTCCCTTGTGGCCATCACTTTTTCTAAATTTGCTTCGTGGGACTACACTGCAAACGCTGCAGTAACACCTAAACAAGAGGTGCAAAGAACTACCAATCTAAAAAGACATGCAGGCAATGGTACAGATTGACTCCCTACAAGGCATGAGGAGTAGAGGGGATTTCAAGAATAAGAACACATAAGCACGAAAACAGAGAGAACTGTGGTAAAGTTTTCTTTACTTTGAGAGCTTTTTGACAGTATTTGATCAAACATTGTTTAATGCATTGTATATCATACAGTGGAAACACAGGGAAACTGGAAAAGTGAAATCCCAAACTGTTGTTTTGATGCATACTCTTGGAATAAAAGACAATGTAACATTGAAAAGAGGCAAAATGTACAGAATGTGTTTAATCTATCTATCTATCTATCTATCTATCTATCTATCTATCTATATGCTTCACACAGTATAATAAAAGCCTTTTATTATATACATTTCTAATTTTCTAAAGAGAATCAGTTGGTTATTTAGATAACATGACATCTATAAAAGTGGAATCTGGTGGTTGGGGATACATTTTGGGGATTTCTCTCTTTCAAAATATTTCCTCAATGGCACTTATTTTTGGACAGTCTTAATAGTAGTCATATTTTCACTGGATTTTTTGTTTTCAGGCTGGGTAGTGGACCTTTAGTATTCCAGCTAGCACATTGTTTATGACAGGATAGCACTGCAACCTTTACAGTGAGCTGTGAAGGTGCTCAGACCAATGACAGAGTATAAACATCAAATAAAGCATGAGATCGAAGTGTGACAGACTGTGTGAAACCAGAGCTACTTTGCATATTTAAAACACCTCTGATGAAACTACAACTCATTTGACTACAATGCACTGATTGTATTTCAAAAATTTGTCCATGATACTAATATTGTGTGTGATGAATATTGCGCTGTACCTCATTTTTGAATATTGGCTCATCGACTGGCTTTAAAGCGCAATGACTTAGGCATAATTATGCTATGGTAAAGAAATAGTAGCAGCTTTCAAATACAGTGCCATTACGCTCATGTACATCATTAAACAACGACAGATTAGACAAAAACAAAATAATAATAATCAGCTGTTTGCTTATGGCATGCTTGAAGGAAAATTCTGTTGATTCCAACAGAGCATCAGATCATATGAAATATAAAGTGGTACTGAAAAAAACAAATGGAAATTATAATTATAATTATTTTACTATGTAATCCACCCCAACAACAAGGCCAACGGATAGAACTATGAACTACCTCAGGCCAATGACCAAAGCGCTGCGGATCAGTCACCAAAGAGAGGCTCACCTGTGGCCGTGGATGCCCTGAGACCAGGCAGACCAGCTCCAGTGTCTCACCCTCCCGGATCGTATAAACCCTCTCACTGTACCGCTCGTCCTCCACGTTGCATGCGTGGCCAGAGTGGATGATGCGAACAGCTGGAGGAGCTTTACAGACAGGAGAAGGCGAAGAAAAACAAAAAAGAAGTAAGATAACCACCTAAAGGTGGTCAATGTGGCAAAAATAACAGTCATTCCTGAACACATTTTCACAATATATAATAAGGGATCACATTATTTAACTTCAACAAGTTGGCACAATAAAACTTCAAATGCACCTGATAAACAGTGCTGGCAAATGTATAAGAGAGTACCAGAAACTACAAGTACAATTATTATTTCTATCTACCTTTCTTATGAAGTAAAAGTTATTCATTTTTCAGGACAGAATGCTTAGTAGACCAGATATAAAATACATGAGTCTCCAAATAAAGAGTTCAAAAAATTTTCAAAGATAAAGAGAAAGTGGGACTCTTCACACCCACTAAAACTGTCACCATCAGATAAATGGTAATAAAGCTGTTAAATCTCTGACAGGGAGAAAATCATGTCCCAATTTTGTTTCAGATCTAAACGGTCTGTTTTTGTCCATCGTTCCACTGTGAGAAGACAACTCAACACTGAATTTAAAAGGACATGCAGATGTCAAGAAGATCTTAGAAAAGGAAAAATCAAACAAAGAAGCTGTTGGGGTTCTCAAAACAATGGACTGACCACTTCAGAGTCCAGACCCTAACATCATTAAATGAGTTTGGGATTACTTGGATTGTGAGAACCAGAAAATCCAACCAACTTCTAGGGTTGAACTTTGAAAGTGTATTAAAATATCCCTGCAGATTTCTTTGAAAACCTGGAATCACATTGAAAGTAATTTGGAAGCTATAATAAAGGCTGGACACACTAAACACTAAAAAAAAAACATACGATATTTAGTCACTGAGGCTTCTGTGCAATTTTCTGTAATGTTTTATGCTTTTTCTAATACTGAATAATAAAAAGCTTGTACCTGTATGACAGTCCGGACAAGAGATTAAATAAATAAAATCTGGGTCTACGGCTTTGGCATGGTACTCTAATTCTGAGTGAAATTCTGAGAAAGTTGACAGTTGCTAACAGTTTTATGTGGTGGGAGCGTTGGTGATAAGATAAGATAATCCTTTATTAGTCCCACAGCGGGGAAATTCACAGTATTACAGCAACAGAGTAATAGAAGTAAGGCACTCAGTAATAGAATGGGAAACAGTATAAACATTATAAACATTATAAATAATAAAAATTAAATTTAAATCTCTAGACTATTTACAACAAAATAATAATAATATAGAATTTACAACAAAATAATAATAATATATAATAATAATAATTTTTTAAAAAGTTGCATAAGATCTGTATTGCACTTATGAACATATTGCACAATGAAAAATATTTACATTCTGAATATAAGTGTATATTGTATGTGTGTGTGGTCTACTGGGAACAATAGCGCTCCTTCACACACTTGGGGTGAAGAAGCTGGTGACTGAAGGTGGTTGGAGTTGTTGGTGGGAGTGTTGGTGGGAGCAGGTGATGATATTATTAGTTAATATTATTTTCCCCACACGCTATTATGTAGTGATGCAATTAAACCTCAGAAGATGTTTTAAAGGCGGACAAAAATCTTGCACATAATGGCTGTTTGGACAGAAAGTTTGATGGAAGATTACAGGAAACAAAGAAATATTAAATGTGTTTTAAATGGTAAATTGTGCTTAATATGACCAGGGACATGAACTAACAAGGTAACAAGGAAAAGAAAGTTTTCAACTACTTGTTACTATGCACTTTAGGCAAATAAGTAAGTAAGTAAGTAGGTAAGTAAATAAGTAAGTAAGTAAATAAATAAATAAATAAATAAAGAGTTTTCTACAACCCTATTTTATGATTCATGCAGTTAAAATCTAGAAGTACAATTTTATTTGGAATGAGTATGACTACATGTTTTTTAGTACTTGCCGATAACGACACCATTATAAGTAACCTACTTATATAAAGCAGTTGTTATAGCAAATGAGTACAATTTACCTCAACAGTTAAATCATAAAAATCTATCTGCATTAGCTAATATTAGCTGTGTTACACTGGATTGAGTAGTGTAGAAGAATAGGTCATCTTCCACATCAGAAAACCATTTCTGTATAGCTGTAAGCAAAGTATGTTTCATAGATGTTTGATTTTAGTAATCTCAAACTCTACGTTTGAACAGACCATCGTGTGTAGACAATGTCCTCGACTTACAGCGTGTGAAAACACTCAGGCCGAATGAAACGCAGCTCCTAACTTTTCCAACAGACTTTCTAATACAGCTGTTTCCTTTTGCTTTCTGAATACCAAGCAAAAACGCTGAGAAACTAAACTAACGCTATAGCAGCTTTGCTAACTTGTGCCACAATGTGCACTACAAGTAAGTTCAGATGGTGACGTATATGGTAGAACACTTGGGTCTCTCTACATTCTAATATAGAATTTAAAAGAATTAAACCAAGAAAACATTTCTTGCTATATCTTGCAACTCTATTCAGTCAAACAGAGTAAAGTTTACATATACAGACTTGGTAGCAAAGTTTTTTGCCTCTGTTTTGTTAGCTTATATGTCTCCACTCAAATTGGGGAAGTGGCTGAAATTGCACAGTGTCTGTTTGGAGGGGCTGTACCAAGGTAGTATGTTTAAAGAGATCAACGACTATGCGTCCAACTGCCACACTATGCAAGTGAACAAGTTTACTGCCAGCTCGAGGAGTTTATTTATTAGTGCAGCAGGGTACACTAGGCTTATGTCACATGGTATCAAGTGGTATTGGAAGTTGGTTTCAATGTATATTTTATAAGTACGAGTAAATGAAAACTGAAAACGGTATTGATACACATGATCTACTAGGGAAAGTGAATTGGAACGTAGTTCATGTCATCAATCAATCAGAAAAAAAAATCAGCCCCAGAAACACAAGACCAATGTTAGAACGTAAATCAAATTCGCAGTTAGACGTTGCAATCATTCTCCTCACTGACAGATGTAATTTACGCTACACCAGAGTCTCACTCCATGCATGTAAATGGATCTGAGACTTGCACAGCCCCCCAAAAATATTATCAACAAACAAAAACAAAAATACCCACATCAAAGCATTATCTTGTCTTACATCACACAGCTGAAGCTAGGCAGCTGATGAAGCAGAGTTCTTCTATTAATGGTTTTGACACAGAGCAAGACTAGAGCTCCAGTAAACTGCTGCTACACTGATCTGCATTTAAAAGGTATTAACGTGAGGCATGAGCTAAACCAAAGTTTGCGCAAACTGCAATATTTTCATTGCCACTCCATTGATGTTACATGCCAGAGTATAATGGCACATGGGTGGCGGAGACTTCAAACTCAGTTACACTTCAGGGGCATTCTCAAGCCTGAAGAAATGTCAGAGGACTACATATTGTCTCAATCCCCTGCAAACAGTTACATAAATGTTTCCAGGACAGCATTTAAAGGCCGCAAAAACTGTGTTCTGTAAGTAAACATAGGTAACAAGAGCTGACATTGCCTGGAAAGGAGACATCGAAAAGATCTGAAAAGGCACACCAGGCTACTGTTGAGCATTTGGGCAACAAATACAAGCATCACTGACAAGCATTATGTTGCAAGTCTCCAGCGAACGCCAAAAAAAGATAAATAAATAAAATAAGGCAAAAACAAAAGTATCCTCTTCATGTGTGCCAGATGCCTGCTCTGTGCCCTGGCCTAGTTTCTCATTGTCTATTTTTAGAGGAACAGTCCTCCCCTCCCCTCCTATGACTCTGCTAATGTCCTGCTCTGTAACGTGAAGACTTCCTGAGGCAGACACCATTTTACAGGACCCAAAGGACCATGCCAAAGGTGGTCTCGGGATCATTATTGGTTAATGAAGCTGCTTCGAGTAAGTCTGAATAATATCTGCTCAGTGATGGCATTTGGTATAAACAAAAAGGTAATTCCTCATAGATCTGGTTCTATAACTGAATAAAAATGAAGATTTAGAAATGGCTTCACTGCACAGGTAACTACTGAGAGAAAAGTCCAGATAAGGTTATGCAAGGATTGAAAAAGAGGCATTAAAATAACTTAAGACCACAGATTAAAGCAGAAAGAGACTAATTAAAAAGCCTGCATAATTGAGATGCAAACAGTCAGAGTGGTTTGATGGGAAATGGTTCACTGTCGAGAAACATACCAACACGGATTTCTATACAATGTTAGTGTTAGGAACCAGGGGTTAATAATGTTTATATTTGCACTATATATATTTGCACTATATATACCCCTAGACCTTAATCTGTATGTGCCTTATGTCACTTTAGTGTTAATTTCAGGACCTTCTTATATTTATATATTTTTTTATTATTCTATTTTTCTACAATTAATGTTTCTTTTTACAATTCGTGTTTAGTGTTTTTTAGTGTCTATTTAAATTCACACTGTTTACCGTCTATTGAATGTTATTGCTACAACATTGGGTCTGAGAGTAACACAATCTCAATACACTGTATATCTTGTACATACTGTAGTATTGACAATAAAGCTGACTTGACTTGAGTTGACTAGTACATTTGAAATGCAAACTTATTTCCTATCCAAAACCACCAGTAAAAGGAAGTGTCTATGTTTTTATACCAATCAACAACCTCCTTGTTTCTACACTTACTGCACTTCTGATATAGGAGCACTTTGTGGTTTTACAATTACAGACTGTAGGCCATCTGTTGCTCTGCATACATTGTTAGCCCCTCTTTAACCTGTAACAAGCCAAAATCCTATCTCAAAACTACTGTAAAATAATTTTTCAGACATGAGTCAGCGTATTCATGCAAAAGCTTTCTGTAACTATATGTAGCTTTTAAACGTAATATCTGGACCCTATCGCTGCTGTGAACAATTCTGACTTAAGAAGTTTCTCTACAGCAGATAATATTTACTCTCTGCTCTGAATGACTTTGTTAATAATTTAATAACACAAAAATATGATTTAATAACAAAAATGGTGGATTTCCTTTTTAATACATCAAAATGACAACATATATACAGGTCTCAGTTCATTCTCCTATATTAGCAGTTCAAGGAATGAATAGTACTTTGAACTGTCCATTCCTGGAATACTGTTTGGTGTTTCAGAAAATCCCTCTTGGCTTGCAAGTTGTGCTTTCCTGCCCAGATCAATCAAATCAGCAGGCGCATGATTGCCTTGTCCACTCTGGAAGCTGATTCGGATGTTAAGACACAAGGCCGCTTTACTAGTTTGAAGGAATGGCTTAGGAAATTGGAACGTTTTCAGATTTGTCTTCCTAGTCATACACACTTTGATTTCAACCATAATCTCTCCTCTTACATTCCAAAGACAAAAGAAAAAACAACCCAGCTTTATATGCACCACAATCTCTCTTTCACTGTTTCATCACAAAGATTTATGGTCAGTGACTAATGCAATTAACCTCTGCTACATTTGCACTGATTACAGATGGTTAATCCCTGACAAGCAAACACACTAGGGAGTAACGAGGGCTTACTGTAATTACATAAATGGACAGGTGTCAATAAACTAATTGAACAGAGCCTGTGGGATAAAATGGGTAAATATGGACAGCTTTGGTGGCCAACTGAATTTGGTAGAACTAGTGGCCCACAATTCCTTTCCACATTCACGATCCCAAAGAAAGCCTGCATTGAGACACTGTTTAATAAACATTTTACAAATCAGTCAAATGTATTTGAAGAAAATATCTTAGACTAGTTTAGGAATCATTCATGTTGGTAACAACACACTCTACAATTCTGTATGATAAACTTGAACGCAGATTAAAATTTCACTGCACTGCATTAGTGATTAATTATGGCTGATTTGAAACATCTTAGAATGCCACATGACTATATTAAAAACTCCATGCAGTATTTTCCCTACAGTGATTCTGTGATTTTTAAGGAAAAAAGGATGTTTGCTTAACCATACTTATTTTAGCCCAGACTGTATTTTCAATTACACACAATAAAGGACAGCCAATCAGAACAGTTATGAGGTATGGCATTTGTATGGATTAATTTACCAAAAATAGTCACAAGTGGACCAGCAGGGAAACAAAACTAAACAAAATACTAGAAATATTTTTTTTTAATTTTAAAATTACTAAGCTTAAATTAGCTTTTTATAATTGCAGCACTTCACTTAAGATGGGCAAGCTATTGTGCTCAAAGTACGCCAACACTCTATTACTCTAATACTACCCCACAGGGAGATAACTACCCAATAGCGTTACCTAGCATCAGATCAGTGTCTTCTCTAACAACACAGATTAAAACATGATGCCTTATACAGTCAGCTAACTCTAGTCATAACAAAAACAAAAACTCTCTGAATGAGCTTAGTGTGACAAGATGACAAAGAAGCTGCATTAGAAAGTATTTTTTTATGACAAACTCACCAACTTAATGTATTATGAGCCATTGCAGCTGTATTTTACATGAAAAAATGCTTTCAGTAGAGCCTTAATACGGAAGGGCACAGTTGGACTTTAATCCCCTTTTATTGTATAGCTCCCTTTTGCTCAATCTCTCTAATCAGACATGGACAGAGGAAGATAATAGCCCCGATTGGATGGAGTGAGCCGTTGGCCCACTGATAATCACTTTGATACACATGGCATGACAACTGCTGTTGCCTGAGGCCCAGCAGTCTGCAAGCTCCTGTCATGTGGATTAACCCCCAGCTAACCTGGCAAACCGCTCGTCCGCATCATGCAGCGTGTTTTACAGGCCCCGAGGGAGACGGGGAGGTGAGAGAGCATGTTTCCATATTGTATCCCACTCTCATAATTCCATAATCGGCACAGAATTGGAGAAAATGGTAGAAAAGCAACGTCTCCCAGCCTCACACATGTCTGGTCCAAGCTCTCTCAGACAAAGAGCATCCAGTCAGAGATGATTAGCGGCCAGGTCTTGGGCCTGTCATTTGGCCGAGCATTTAGTTTGATGGCTAATAGGGCAGGAGAGGCGCTAGGCCGGATGGCACAGGACTCTCTGTGCCTGCCAGACTCAATGCCCAATGGTATTTCTTTCGTCCTTCATTTGCAGAGGAGCCCAACTGAGCACGCATGGCAAAATGACTCATTACTTTTTATTAGCGTGGCACTAATTTGGTAAGTGCTATACAGGCATTCACATGTGGGTTGACAATGCAATTTCAAATATCCTATTATTCAAATGGTTAATATTAATCATACTGGATTTGGTTCATCAAAGGGTGGGTTTCTGGGGACCTGAGAAGAAAAAAGTAATGAAATTTATGAATGTACAAAATGTCCTGCATTGTTAAAGGGATGTTTTTTTCTGAGTGATGGAGAAAAAGCAATAACAAATATCAACCTCAAGCCATGCCAAATAGGGATTAAAATAATCCTTTCTGAAAGCATCTTTTCATGCACTGATGAAGGTTTTAGAAAATGATTAATTGTGCACAGAAAAAATGGCTTACCATTTGTAATTGTGGTCTTACTAGAAGTACCGATAAGTGTCTAATAAAGTGTCCAGTACACAACCACGTGAGCGAGTGAACAAGTGAGTGAATGAGTGACAAGCCTGGTCCATGAGGTGCTTTGCATCTAAAAACCCCAACAAGACACTTGTAGCAGCAAAAAAGGGGCAGTCGTGGGCTGGAGGTTAGAGAACCAGCCCTGTGACCGGAAGGTTGGTGGTTTGATCCCCTAGGCTGACAGTCCATGACTGAAGTGCCCTTGAGCAAGAAATTTAGTTGGCCTCCCTGTATGAAAACTTTTTGGTGTTTGCATCTGACTTTACAGAAGGGCAAAAATAAAATTTCCTCTGAAAAAGAGAGGGCTTCTGCCCACAGTGGATAAAGATTGTTCCCAGAATCTCAAGTGAATTGTTCAGTTCCCATGTGGTTTTGGGGAAACCACCAACAAAAGTTTTACCTGACCATAAAGGGTTCTCTAAACTATACACTCAAAGTACAGTGGTGCTAGAAAGTTTATGAACCCTTTAGAATTTTCTGAATTTCTACACTACACTAAAGGGCCAACAACATGTGGACACTGCTCCTACTTAGGAATTATTTTGGCCCATTTTTCCTTTCATAACTGCTTCAGCTCAGTGATGTTTACTGGACTTTCTTGCATGAACTCCACAGTTCAGGTCCTGCCAGAACATTTCTACTTCCATAAGGTGACCAATCTTTGATAAATTTCAACTCCGTAGTAACACTGAATAATGGCAAGCTGTCCTGGTCCAATGGCAGCAAAACAGGCCCAAACTCTGTTGCTGCCACCACCACATTACACAAATGGGACGAGGTTATACTGGAATGAAGTTTTTGTTTCTTCTGCCAGATATATCAATTCTCATCTAAGCCATAAAGTTCTATATTTGCAACACTGTCCAATGTTCTTGGAGACCAGTGGATTTGTACCTGCTATAATTTCATATGCAATATTACGCCTTGGTTTCCCCTTTACTGAGCACAGTATTCTACATTATTATACACATTTGCCAACAAGAACATTTAATGTTGGATCACTTTGTTAGATAATTGCTGGTGTTTTTTGTTTTAGTGGATTCTCTTCACAGACGTTTTAGTACCACTGTAGAAGCCTTGGCGATACCTTTTTCCAGCATCACAGATCATGCTTCATTCAGGTACAGTGACAATGCTAAAGGGTAGCAATATTAAAGCCTGCAGGTCTCTAGTATTTGAGTAGTTCTCATTTCCAGGCATTTTTTATGTTCTCTGATCTACCACACCAGACTCAATGTCATAAAGGGGATGAACAATAACCTAAAGAACAGTGCAAAAATGATAAAATACGCAGTACTTGGTCTTCCAGGCCTGGCGTAGAGAACTACTGATGTAATCTTCCTTTTTTTTCCCATGACAGGATCTGAACCTATGCCTTGCAGTTACAGATCTGATGCAATTTTATATTGCACTGCTGCCACAGCTCATATGACATTTATGCTAATTATGGTCACTCAGTACTGTATATTTAACTTCAACGTTACACCTTTTCTAAAATCTACAGTTAACCTTCATATTCATTGTTGTTAATTTTGTGCTGGCTGTTATATGAATCAAACCTGACTGATGTTTAGTTCTGTACTGATTAACCACCAAAACGTCCATTAGCATTCCATTGCTGAGACTGAAGCAAGATGCATCTAGGGGCATAAAACTGTGTTCAGTACTCTGTACAGCGGGCTACAAAAACTACAGAGGACATTTTAGGCATTCTACTCCACAAGAACCTTCAGACCATAAACTCTGAGCAACAAGCCTAGGATTTTCCCTATAACCCTACGTTCTCTGCCCTGAACTTTCTTACTCTTAAGCCTCTGAGCCTCTGTGGTTACACTGGCTGCATTTTAATTGACTCTGAAGTCTGTGTTCGTGACCTTTGTATAGCTTGTACGCTCTTAGCAAAAAGGGTTCTATATAGTACCAAAAACATTCTTTGGCTTGTAACAATAGTGGAACCCTTTTTGGTGCTATATAGAACCTTTCAAAAAAAGGTTCTATATAGAACCATCAACAGCACATTATCCATCAACCTGAAGACACTTTTCATGTTGCAAAGAATCTTTTAATCATGCCCAGAGTTATTTGAGTGCTCACGGATGCATTTTTCTTACTAAAGAACCCTTAAAAAAACATGTTTTTTAAAGAGTGTATACTTGGCAGGAAATGCTGGACTGCCTGAACTCCTAAAAATGATGATAACAACAAAACATTCTGCACGTTAGAATAATTTGGGTGTAGCAGAGATGCATGTGTGCTTGTATTTTTATATTTTCAAAATTGTGCACTGTTTAAGTGAATCTTTATTGCAGAGAGCTGAACACTGGCTGCTTTGGGGATGAGGAAAAGGAACTGAACCAAAGCAGCATAATATTGTTTTTTAAAACTTTAAAATAATCATCTGTCATATTAATAACATTTTATTCACCGCTATCTCCTACACTGCGTGCCTTTTCGTGTTAAATTTCACCGTATGACTCAGTTGGTTACCGTGCCATTTATCAACAATCTGAGTGCTCACCACAGTTCATTTGAATAAAGTTCATCCAGAATGAGAGAGCAGAAAGACGATGCTCCAGTCCACGATTTGATGTGCCAATTATATGTATATGTTGCTATCTCTCACCTCATTGTAGCACTTGTACAACATGTTCTGTTTCTAAACTAGCAAAATAAATAAATAAATAATCAAATCATTTTGCATAAATTTCAGCTCCCTCACCCTAAAACAGGTTTTAGGCCATCGCTATTTTCTGCAGTTACATGCTATCAGTGTGCTGCACTCACTTCACTATAAAAGAAAACCAAAAAGAACTTATCCATCTTTATTATTGTTATGATGACAAATTTTGCAACAATATGCTTTTCTGAGCATATTGTTGATATCATAAGTATTTCAAGAACACTGACTTTGTTTTACTACAAAGTGAGAATAATTAAGCCTGTTTAGTTAAATTTAGCATAGTGCAGTTTGTAAAACACTGAATAAACATCCTTCTAGTGGCAGGTTTTTTACTATGATTATAATATTATATAGGTGGCATATAGATTATATAAGTGGCACTACAGGTTATATTTTGCCTGTTCTATTTTATTACAAAAACTATATATCATCATGGGTATTGTGTGTTGTTAAAATGCCTTTATGTATTGTGATATGATATTTTATCATATCATGCACCCCCATATCAAAGGACGAGACCTAACTCAGAATGCCCACAGTTGGCATCACCTTTGCTTGTTGTGAGAACAGCCAAGTTATGTCTCACACTGTGCCAGGGAAACAGCCTCAGAGTCAACCATCACAATCACGACACCCTTAATCTTCTGTCGTGGTCTCGGGCCCACTTCGTTCCTCTCTGCTATCTGAGGAAAATATCAGTAATATTAATGACATATGCTTGAGAAGATTTTTAACAGTGTGTTTTCATTGTATTTTGCAGTTTTGACTGAGACATCCATCTACGAACTAAAACTATGAAATTACCTCACAGCCTCATTAAAGGCATGTACAGGCAAACAGTGAATGTCATACTGCAGCAGTTACATAAGCTAGGCTAGTGCTGCTTCTGCAAAGCATCCACCTTGTTATAATGATGTACACTACCTTGTTATAATGATGTAACAGGGCTAGACAATATATCGGATATCAATTCATTGATATAATTTTGATATTTTGGAGGATCTTCATGCACCTCATTATATGCATTTCATTCATTTATTTGAGTTTCCTAAAACTGATAGTCACGTGACCTCTCTTCATCTCTTGAGCATGAGTGTGTTGAGTCTCATTAACAAATGCAAACCTCAAGCAATAATGTAAAGCATCTAAAGCAGATGGACAGTGCAATGGGTGAAACCACAGAGATATTAACTCCTGTTTAAATCTTATTTAATTTTTTTCTGAATAAGAACAGGTGTTTCTTCTTAACAAACAGCTAAAAGTTGTGCAATGAGTCCTTCCTGTTCATTTTAAAATAAAAAGCACAATACAAAAGTAGTAAATCTGTTTAAAAATAAAACATTGGATATTTACCTTTATAATGCTCTGGAAATACTCCAGTTCTATTTCTGGCTGTAGAGAAATTGTGCATAGAATGTTTTATAGAAGCAAATAAAGTATCCTGTCATGCTAGCCATTGAAATAAATGTCCTGGCCATGAGGATGCAAAAATGACTAATTCCTTTCCATCAAACAAACATGTTATATGATTCCCTAGGATTCACCTGCCCATTTCCTGCTGCATGCTGACATTCTCAAAACCTCTGTGATGTAAAAGTGGTCTTTTCTGATTTTCTCATAACCTACAAGGTCTTTCCTGTTGGCCACAAAAATTGTTCTGATGTCCAGCAAGACATTCTCTGTATAATTACAAGATATACAAGAACATATTACCCCTCATGATATGTTGCAGACCTTCTGAAGAATTGCAGGTTAAGCTGGAATTGGGCTTCTCAGACAAATATCTCATTTCAAAAAAATCCTTAAAACATTAAGGAGCCACAATACATCTGTAAGAAAATAGGTTTACTCAATTGGAGAATAAAATGGAGTTTTAGTTCTGAACTCATGGTGTAGCTTCAAATATTACATGTAGAAATTAGTAATTCACAAATTTGCTAGAAATGTAGGAAAAGTTTTAAAAAAAGTTTAATTTTGCAAAAATTATTTTGAAAACTGACGGAAAGATTTGCCTCCAAAGATTAAATATTGAAAAGCCTGACATCCTCCAAAGTAACCTAGTGTAGACATTAGCATGAAACCAGTCAATTTAAAGTGAAATATTATTCTTACTGCTATATTTATAACCAATTAGTATTACAGCTCAGCTCTGTTCAGCTATAAGCAGTCATTGTGTGATGGGGCAAATTTTATAAATTCATAACTAAAAAAAAAAGACCTAGAGCAGACCTTTAAAAATTATTTTTTCACTGCAGAATAAAACTGTAGTTTTTGCTCAAATTTTTGCTAAGAAAATCATGGAGCATTATCAAGACATTAACACTCTCTTTTGAATACAGTGAGGCTAATAAGAGTGCTATATGACTTCAAGATGTCAAGGCAGATTTTGTGAGGTATGTGTCAAAAAGGTGTGGTAATGTGTGTTACATGGAAACAATTCAGACGAATGCAGATCTGGAAGTCAATCGTGTTTAATCTTAGCCAAAGGGAAAAACCAAAATCGTAGCCCGTATACAATCCAAGAAGCCAAAACACAGATCCAATGAGAGAGGTGACAGTACAAA
The DNA here is from genome assembly GCF_015220715.1 of Pygocentrus nattereri. Lineage (NCBI taxonomy): Eukaryota > Metazoa > Chordata > Actinopteri > Characiformes > Serrasalmidae > Pygocentrus > Pygocentrus nattereri. The sequence continues at coordinate 15,283,189 of NC_051220.1, forward strand.
AAGGGGTCAGGCAAAAACTCGAGCAACGTGAAGACTAGGCAGGGGTCAATATACACAAGGAAGCAAACAAACTAACCCCTCAGTATAACACAATGATCTGGTACATATGATCTGTACCACAGGTGCTTAGTGTTAGTAGTCTGGGGACTGTGAACGCTGATAGAAGCGCCGTGCCTGGCTATCAGTCACGTGAGTCCCCTGTGACTCCTGGAAAATGGAGTCCTGACTCGTGTCCGCTGAACACATGACAATGTGTTCATCAAAGTATCAGTACATTTACTTATTGAGCAACATAAATGCCTCAAAGGCTCAAATTACACCTCAGAAGAAATAACTCTCACCACTGACTGATAGGTCTTGTTAGGTGTTGGGTTTAACAGAATATATTGTCTTGCCGCAAAACTCCTTCAGCACCCATAATCGCAAAGTGAAGAAAAATAAGAGCAAGGTTAATCAGTCTTTATTTATCATGACTAATGAATAGGGAGAGCCATTCATGCATAGATTCAGATCACTGCATTATTCAGATCAAGGGTTATCAAGCATTTTCCTTACAACTGAACACACTGTTACAAATATACTCTTTTTCTATCCAACCAGTAAGTATTCAGTCGCAAGCAAAAGTTTGAATTACATGTTTTTGAATTTGTAATTGAAAATAAGTTAACATATCCTCTACACTGAACAAACTTGAATATGGCATTTTTGCTAGTTTTAGGGCACAAATTCTATGAATTTCTATGCCAAGTTTAACATATTGGGGGAAAAAGCATGCAATATAAATTGTGCTATAACTTTTGCACAGGCCACCTTTCACATGTTCATTTATTTTATCCAATAAATGTTACATTTTGCAAATAAACAAGTAATTGTTCATTAAAGTGTGCAGAAGTGTGTTTTCTATACAAGATATGTACAAAATAATTTTGCATATGACCATATACATTAAATATATGATATAATATATTCCTCTGCGACTGTAGCCTCCAGCTCCTGTTATCATTCATACAGCTTGTGAATTTTTGTTACAGTGACAGCTCTGATGGAAAATGTAGCTTTCAACTTCGCTATTGCTTTTATTTATTTGCTGCTCGTTAATTTATCCACAGGTCTCCTGTGAGCACTGCCCAGCATAGTCTGGGGAAGGTACTACTTTAAAAGCCATTTAAAAGCTGAATTCAAATGACCATCTACAATCATAAATTCCATCTCAAGTCAAGAGTACAAGAACACAGTGGAGTGAAATTACGTTCCTCCATGAACAACGTAGTGCAACAAGGAACAAAAAGCACAAAGTGCGAATGTGCAGACATAGTGTGCAGACAAAAAAAGCTACACACAATATAATAAATACGATAAATTAAACAGACTTTAGACACAGTAAACAGACAGAAAAGTGCAGCACCGACTCACCACACATTTCTGGACACGGGAAGTGAGAATAAGGTGCAGAGATATTTAACATGCTGTGAGTGACACAGTCAGATGACATACATAAACGCAGCAGTTACTGAGATATTAAAACAGTGTAAACATGTTTGCAACGTTTATCGGAAGTACAGCTGGGCTTCAGCCCATCAAACTATGAAAATGAGGTAAATGAATAAAGTAGTGCCATTAAATAAAGAAGTGCTGTTAATAATAACATCAACATATATTTTGTAGAGTGTCCTTGGGAGCTTTGAAATGCGGTATAAAATCTAGAAATGCAGCTTCATAGCAGGTGTTATAAGCAGTACATACAGTGGATGAAATACACAGTGCTACAGACAAGATGAATAGAGGCTGCTGCCAAGAACTGACAAGCCCAATTCGGATTGGATTAGTTTTTCAGAGGAGCCTTCTGTGAAAAAAAATCTCCTCAGTGATAAAACACATGTATCAGAAAGGTTTTGAGCTGTTAATTCTATGAACCTGTATGCGGTCATATGATCATATGATCAAGTTGATGATTTGGGAAAGACTTTGATGATTGTGTAGCTATATGTGAATATAAAGTCAGTGCTTTATTTATGTTGCTGTCATGAAAATAACTCCTTTAATAGCCCACAAAATCTCGCTTCTCTGACAAACTTTGACACACTCCCTGTGTAGAGGGGATGGAGAAGACTTTCACCTAGACCAGGGGTCGGCAACCCGCAGCTCTGGAGCCGCATGCGGCTCTTTCATCCTTATACTGCGGCTCTGTGTGGCTTGGGAAAATAAATTATAAGTATTTAATTGAAGTTATTTATCTTAGTTCTTTTTTTACATTTTAGTTCTAAATTAGAAGATTATTGTGATCTGGAAATATTAAAATAAAATTATATTTTATTATTTTTCGTCACCTCTCCTTGGATCACCACCTTATCGTGGTGGAGGGGTTTGCGTGCTTGAATGATCCTAGGAGCTATGTTGTCTGGAGCAAAAGCTCCTGGTAGGGTCTCCCATGGCAAACTGGTCCTAGGTGACAGGTCAGACAAAGTGTGATCCATAATAACCCCTATGAAGACACAAAAACAGGACTTGTGTACCCTGCCCGGAACAGGGTTACCGGGGCCCCACCCTGGAGCCAGGCCTGGGGGAGGGGCTCGCCAGCGAGCGTCTGGTGGCCGGGCATTTACTCATGGTGCCTGGCCGGGCCCAGCCCGAAGGAGTTACATGAGTCCCCCCTCCCATCGACCCACCACCAATGGGAGGGGCAGTAGTAGGGGTTCGGTGCGTTGTGGATCGGGCAGTGTTCGAAGGCGTGGGCCTTGGCGTTCTGATCCTCGGTTGCTGAAACTGGCTTTTGGAACTTGGAACGTTACCTCACTGGCGGGGAAGGAGCCTGAGTTGGTGCGCGAGGTTGAGAGATACAGGCTAGATATAGTCGGGCTCACCTCAACACACAGCTTGGGCTCTGGGTCCAATCTCCTTGAGAGGGGCTGGACTTTATTCTTTTCTGGAGTTACCCATGGTGAGAGGCGGCGGGCAGGTGTGGGCTTTCTCATAGCCCCTCGACTCGGTGCCTGTATGTTGGGGTTTTCTCCGGTGGACGAGAGGGTAGCTTCCCTATGCCTTCGGGTTGGGGAACGGGTCCTGACTGTTGTCTGTGCTTATGCACCGAACAGCAGTTCAGAGTACCCAGCCTTCTTAGAGTCCTTGGGAAGGGTGCTTGAAAGTGCTCCTCCTGGAGACTCTATTGTCCTACTGGGGGACTTCAACGCTCACGTGGGCAATGACAGTGAGACCTGGAGGGGTGTGATTGGGAGGAATGGCCTCTCTGATCTGAACCCGAGTGGTGTTCAGTTTTTGGACTTCTGCGCAAACCACAGTTTGTCCATCACGAACACCATGTTTGAACACAAGGATGTCCATAAGTGCACATGGCACCAGGACACCCTAGGCCGCAGTTCAATGATTGACTTTGTAGTCGTGTCATCGGACTTGCGGCCATGTGTTTTGGACACTCGGGTAAAGAGAGGAGCTGAGCTGTCAACTGATCACCACCTGGTGGTGAGTTGGATCAGGTGGTGGGGGAAGATGCCGGTCAGACCAGGCAAGCCCAAACGCATAGTGAGGGTTTGCTGGGAACGTCTAGCAGAAGAACCTGTCAGATTGATCTTCAACTCACACCTCCGTCAGAACTTTGACCAGATATCGGGGGAGGTGGGGGACATTGACTCAGAATGGGCCATGTTCCGTTCCTCCATTGCTGAAGCGGCTGACTGTAGCTGTGGCCGTAAGGTAGTTGGTGCCTGTCGGGGCGGTAATCCTCGAACCCGGTGGTGGACACCCCAGGTGAGAGATGCCGTCAAGCTGAAGAAGGAGTCCTACCGGGCATGGTTGGCCTGTGGGACACCAGAGGCAGCTGGCAGGTATCGACAGGCCAAGCAATCTGCGGCTTCAGTTGTCGCCAAGGCAAAAACCCGTGTATGGGAGGAGTTTGGTGAGGCCTTAGAAACTGACTTTAAGTCGGCTCCGAAAAGATTCTGGCAAACCGTCAGGCGACTCAGAAGGGGAAAGCAGTGTGCCACTAGCACTGTATATAGTGGAGATGGTGTGCTGCTGACTTCGACTGAAGACGTCATTGGGCGGTGGAAGGAATACTTTGAGGACCTTCTCAATCCCACCGACACGTTCTCCAGTGAGGAGGCTGAGTCTGGGGACATGGGAATAGGCTTGTCCATTACTGAGGCCGAAGTCGCTAAGGTAGTTAAGAAGCTCCTTGGTGGCAAGGCTCCAGGGGTGGATGAGATCCGCCCTGAGTTCCTCAAGGCTCTGGATGTTGTGGGGCTGTCTTGGCTGACACGCCTTTTCAACATTGCGTGGACATTGGGGGCGGTGCCACTGGATTGGCAGACTGGGGTGGTGGTGCCTCTTTTTAAAAAAGGGGACCGGAGGGTGTGTTCCAACTACAGGGGAATCACACTCCTCAGCCTCCCTGGCAAGGTCTATGCAGGGGTACTGGAGAAGAGAGTCCGGCTTATAGTCGAACCTCGGATCCAGGAGGAACAGTGCGGGTTCCGCCCTGGTCGTGGAACACTGGACCAACTCTTCACCCTCTCCAGGATTCTGGAGGGTTCATGGGAGTTTGCCCAACCAGTCCACATGTGCTTTGTGGATCTGGAGAAGGCATTCGACTGTGTTCCCCGGGGTATTCTGTGGGAGGTGCTTCGGGAGTACGGGGTACATGGCTCTTTGCTACGAGCCATTCAGGCCCTGTACAAACGAAGCTGGAGTTTGGTTCGCATAGCCGGCAGTAAGTCAGACTCATTCCCAGTGAGAGTTGGACTCCGTCAGGGCTGCCCTTTGTCACCGATTCTATTCATAATTTTTATGGATAGAATTTCTAGGCGCAGTCAAGGGATGGAGGGTGTCCGGTTTGGTGACCTCAGGGTCACATCACTGCTGTTTGCAGATGATGTGGTCCTATTGGGGACATCAGGCCGCGAACTTCAGCTTTCGCTGGATCGGTTTGCAGCCGAGTGTGAAGCGGCTGGGATGAGAATCAGTTCCTCTAAATCCGAGACCATGGTTCTCAGGCGGAAAAGGGTGGAGAGCCCTCTCTGGGTCGGGGATAGGCTCTTGCCTCAAGTGGAGGAGTTCAAGTATCTCGGGGTCTTGTTCACGAGTGATGGTACAAGGGAGCGGGAGATTGACAGGCGGATTGGTGCTGGGTCAGCAGTGATGCGGGCTCTTTACCGGTCTGTTGTGGTAAAGAAAGAGCTGAGCCATAAGGCAAGGCTCTCGATTTACCGGTCGATCTACGTTCCCACCCTCACCTATGGTCATGAGCTTTGGGTAATGACCGAAAGAATAAGATCGCGAATACAAGCGGCCGAAATGAGTTTCCTCCGCAGGGTGGCTGGACTCTCCCTTAGAGATAGGGTGAGAAGTTCAGTCATCTGGGAGGGACTCGGAGTAGAGCCGCTGCTTCTTCACGTCGAGAGGAGCCAGCTGAGGTGGTTCGGGCATCTGGTTAGGATGCCTCCTGGACGCCTCCCTCGGGAGGTGTCACAGGCGAGTCCACCTGGGAGGAGATCCCGGGGAAGACCCAGGACACGCTGGCGCGACTATATCACCCAGCTGGCCTGGGAGCGCCTCGGAATCCCCCTTGGAGAGCTGGTGGAAGTGGCTGGGGAAAGGGAGGTCTGGGCTTCATTGCTTAGGATGCTGCCCCCGCGACCCGAACCCCGGACAAGCGGAAGATAATGAATGGATGGATGGATGGATATTTTTCGTCACACTTGCGTCACACACGGAAGCAGTTATACCTGCCAAAACACTGTCCATTTATCGCGACTTTCAACCCCAGGTAGGCCAAGTATGGAGAAATGTAAGAAACAAAAAATTTCTGAAGAAAATAGAACATTTAATGATACCTGGGCAGATTCATTTGCGTTTACATCTGACGAGAGTGGCCTACCAGTATGCCTAATTTGTGGAGAAATACTGGCTAACAATAAAAGGTCAAACGTCGCAAGACATTTCCAAAATAAACACAGAGCCTTCGCTGAAAAATATCCAGAGGGAGAAGTTTCTGAACTGATGCAGAAGTCTGATCTGACGAAAAATCAATTCAAGAAGATTCAGATTCAGATTCAGATTCCTTTATTGATCCCAGGGGGAAATTGCAGTTGTTACAGTTGCAGCCATTTATGTAAAAATAAACACTTAAGACAATATAGAGAATTTACAGTATGTACACCAGATTTAAGTACTTAAGAATATAGTACGGTGGCGGTGATTGTGATAGTAATATGAAACATCAGGTATAAAGCAGTTACAATTATTTAAATTATTTAAATTAAGTTAGTGTCCCTCTGAGTTATTGCACACACAATTGCTATTATTGCACATATGAACAGTTTCGTATTGAGTTTTGTGAGTCACACACTGAGGGAGGAGTTATAGAGTTTGATGGCCACAGGTAAGAATGACTTCCTGTGGCGCTCTGTGGTGCATTTTGGTAGAATGAGTCTTGCACTGAATGAGCTCCTGTGTCTCATCACCGTGTCGGAGAGTGGGTGGGAGCCATTGTTCATAATGGCCTGCAGCTTAGACAGCATCCTCCTCTCCGACACTGCCTTCAGCGAGTCCAGCTCCACACCCACAACATCGCCATCCTTGCTTATCAATTTGTTGAGTCTGTTGGCATCTGCCACCCTCAGCCTGCTTCCCCAGTATGCAACAGCATAGAGGATAGCACTCGCCACCACAGACTCATAGAAGATCCTGAGCATAGTCCGGCAGATGTTAAAGGTCCTCAGGCACCTCAGAAAATAGAGACGACTTTGGCCCTTCCTGTAGAGGGCGTCAGTGTTCTTAGCCCAGTCCAGTTTATTGTCAATATACACACCCAGATATTTGTAATCATCCACAGTGTCCACACTGACCCCGCTGATGGACACAGGGGTCACCGATGCCTTGTCCCTCCTCAGGTCCAACACCAGTTCCTTTGTCTTTGTCAGACTGAGCTGCAGGTGGTTCTGCTCGTACCATGCGACAAAGTCCTTCACCGTCGCCCTGTACTCATCCTCTTCACCCTTGCTGATACATCCAACTATTGTAGAGTCATCAGAAAACTTCTGAAGGTGGCAAGTACTTGTAGGCAAACTGGAGGGGATCTAGAAAAGGCTGGACTATGGGTCGGAACTGATCCAAGACAAGCCTCTCCATGGTCTTCATGACATGAGACGCCAGTGCCACTGGCCTGTAGTCCTTGGTGTCACTGGGTTGTGGCGTCGTTGGGACAGGAACAATGCAGGATGTCTTCCACATCATGGGGACCCTCTGGAGACTCAGGCTCATGTTGAAGATATGTTGCAGTACTCCACAAAGTTGGGTGGCACAGGCTTTAAGCACCCTGGGTGGAGCCCCATCAGGGCTAGCAGCCTTGTTTGTGTGGAGACTCTTCAGTTGTCTTCTCACCTGGTCAGCAGTGAGACACAATGTAGAGGTGGTGGGTGGGGGAGGGATGGAGGTGTGAGATGGGCTGTCACAAGAGGGGGGCAGGCTATCAGGAGGGGGAGGGGGGTGAGTGGTATGGTCTGCTGGCAGCAGAGGAATCAGGCTGGGGAGGGACAGAGCCTGCCGTGTCAAATCTGTTAAAGAACAGATTTAGCTTGTTGGCCCCGTCCACACTGACCTCTACTCCTCTGTTGTTGCTAGACCTGAAGCTGGTGATTGTCCTCATTCCATTCCAGACCCCCCTCATGTTGTTCTGCTGGAGTTTCCACTCCAGCTTCCTCCTATATTTGTCCTTCGCCTCCTTGATAGCTGTCCTCAGTTCCCTCTGGATCGTTCTCACCTCCACCCTGTCTCCAGCTCTGAAGGCCCTCTTCTTCTTGTTGAGGAGAGCCTTAATGAAAAGGGCCTTCAGAGCTGGAGTGGGTGAAGTCTGCAAATTCAACTACATATGCATGTTTTGTGGCCACTCAGGAAATAGTCAGGCATTGGAAATGACGAAGACTGTCAAAGACAGAACCATAAAAATGGCAGAAAATATCACAAAACAGCTAATTAAAGACATCAATTCAGCTGCAGCGTACTCTATCGCCTGTGATGAGTCCAAAGACAAAAGTGACACTGAATAAATAGCGCTGTTCTGCCGATATGTGAACTCTACTGGACCACAGGAAGAAATGGTTGAGCTGATACCACTAAAATGCCAGACACGAGTGGAGGACATCTGTGAGGCTGTGCTTGATTGTTTAAGAGCCAAAGAAATAAAAACAACCCACCTAGTGTCAGTGGCTACTGATGGAGCACCGAGTATGACTGGAGCGCACAGGGGCTTCGTGGCCTTGCTACAGAAGTCACTGGATAGAAAGCTGCTGACGTTTCACTGCATCCTGCATCAAGAGGCATTGTGCGCACAAACTTTTCCTCCAGAACGCACAGAGGTCATGAATGTTGTCATTCAGATTATCAATAAAATAATGGCAAAAGGTTTAAATCACCGTCAGTTCCGTTCGTTACTGGATGAGGTAGAAAGCACATACTCAGATCTCCTGCTGCATAACAGAGTCTGGTGGCTGTCCAGAGGAGAGGTTCTGAAACGTTTTGCTGCATGTCTGGGAGAGGTGAAAACTTCAGCAGCAAAGGGCTCACCTTTCCTGAGCTGGAACAGTCAGAGTGGCTGGAAAAGCTGCACTTCATGGTGGACATGACAACAAACCTGAACACGCTGAACACAACTCTTCAGGGGAGAGGAAGCACAGCGCTACACATGCTGGTTTTAGCCAGAGATTTACAGAGAGGCACACTGTCTCACTTCCCTTCTTTAAGGGAGTTGAAACAAGCTCACAAGGTGATAAATTCGGAGTATTTGCAGTCTGCAATCACCACAATGCAAGCATCATTTGGGAACGTGATTTCAGAGAGGAAAAAAACTCCCCTGACCATCGCTCCATCCCTGTTAAATGTGACTGCATTTGCAGGTGTAAGTCAACCTGATCTGGAGCTGGAGCTGGCTGACATAGCCGAAAAAGACATGTGGGTGTCCAAATTCAAACGCTTGACAGAGGATCTTGAAGATGTTGCCACTCTTGTTCATAATCACAAATGGAGTGATACTGAGAACCTTCCAAGACCAGACAAACTCGTGTTTGAAACTTGGAATGCCATCCCCGACACCTACATAAACATGAAGAAATATGCATTTGGAGTCCTGTCGATCTTTGGATCTACATATGTATGTGAGCAGCTATTCTCCACCATGAACTACGTTAAAAACAAACACCACTCACGCCTCACAGACGACAGCTTACAGTCCTGCGTAAAGGTGAAAGTGACTTCATACAGCCCCGATTTGCAGACGCTGTGCGCAGAGGTTCAGGAGCAGAAGTCCCATTAAACAGGTAAAATAAATATTTATGCAGATATTTTGCAAATATTTATTTTTCATTGTTTAGTGACCTAGTGCTTTTTTCCCCACTTTATTTTTTAAATTCAGGTCAAGGCTCCACTACACGCTCCGAAAGCCCATGGGTGCAGAGGCGATATAAGGATGACGGCTCACGGCATTGTTTTGTTTGCTACATGGATAATTTAAGTTCAGCTTTATAATTCATTTGAAAGAGACCTTCAAATCTTTTTTTTGTTATTATTTTTTCAAGAAATCAAAATGTGCTCATTACATAAATAAAATGTCATTTTCTCTGTCGCACCTCATGGATAAGCAACACACTCTAGTCGTTTATACAATAAAAGTAAGAAAAAGCTATATATACAGTGTTACCTTCATTTTAGATGTCAAAAAGTATTTGCGGCTCCCAGTGTTGTTTTTTTTGTGGAAACCTGGTCCAAATGGCTCTTTGGGTGTTAAAGGTTGCCAACCCCAGACCTAGACGAACACCTAGACCAAGTAAATGGTTGAAAGACATCCAAAGCATCCACTGTTTTGCAATTTGCAAAATATGTATGCTAGAAGAGTAAATATGGCAGCAGTAACAGCAGCAACAAATTTTTTTTTGCAAAGCAATGCAGCATCTACCTGCAAAATCTACAGAGTCTACAAAAGTCACAGGGGTTTGTGTCTTGTTTAGTAATTCTGTCTATAATTTTTTCAGCGAAGGAGGAAGAAAAACACTACAATGGCCAATCTGGATGGAAATAAAATCACTGAATAGACCCTGTAAAATTTCCCCAAATCCCACGTGAATTTAATCACATTTGAAAAGCGCAATAGTTCCAGTTGCTGTATCTGACTGGTTCTGGGCTTTTGATATGAACATGTGCACACATACGTGTTTACTGCATCAAATAATACGGAAGCCAAAGTGACAGTACAAAGTTATCTCTGACAATTATGAAATTATCTCTGATCAGCTCTGCAAATCTCCCCAGCTGGAGCTGGTGCTGCCAATTGCATATCTGTACATTGCACATTTCAGTCACTCCACAGAGGTTCCACCGCATCCCGCCCCAGCGCTCCACTTTACAGGCACAGCGCTTTGGCGCCTCAAAATGCAGAAACACACAACTGCCACAAAGCCGTCCTGCTACGCAAAAACAAACTCAGTTGATTTCTCATCACCGCCATCAAACCCAGACCTGTTTGAACACAACACCTGATCATGAGGGGCCAGTAATGAAATTTGAAAAAGCTGCTTATGGCTTACAGAAGAGCTAATCCCTTAATGCAGCATGCTGTCCACATGAAAAGTGATGATTAGATTAAGGCCCTGATTCACCAGTGATGTCGCTTGAATTCACTTAATGTGAAGGGTGGATAGAAAAAAGAAAGATGACAACCTCAGAGTATCCCTTTAACCACTTTAAATAACCAATTTTACATTTTGCAGATTTTTCTTTTGCTGTCACTGGATGGGTCTGTATATTCCAATTATTGACATGAAACAAAGTCATTTAGAGAAACATACCATCTCAGATTTCTTTACAGTGGTAGTGATGGGGGCCATGTGCTAAAATGTCAAGAACACAAATACAGACATTTTATTTACTAACCAGAACCACCAGTTAACGTACATGTCTTCTGACTATTTATATGTAAAGTTGATAATGCTAAAATAATTGTAAATCTAAAAAAAAGATTTTTTTTAAAAAAAGGCACTACTTTGCCTTACAATGTTCTGTATGTACTCTCCACCATCTTAAAACATGCCTCAGGCATTACGCAGTGCATTCATAACCATTTCAGGTGATTTCTTCCTGTGAGGGAGAGAGTCCAAAATTATGTAAAATGAAATGATGATAAATACAACCTACAATGCATTTGATATTCTACATCCCAAATGTTCTACCCAAAGAAAGGATTCCCAAGTCCATACTCACTTGAGGGCACCTTAAAAGCCTTCCTTAATGGTAAAATAATTTAATGTTACAATATGATTTAGGAGAGACAGCCATTCCCTGGATATCTGAATTTATTGTGCTTTGCTTGATATAAATCCAGTCTGAACACTGGTCTACTGAGGGCTACAAATGGATATATCCTCAGCAGTGATTTCAGTCCACTGTTCTTCACCCTCCTTCGCACATGGGGCTCACTTATGCTGATGATCATTTTATGAAGAGACATAATCTCAAGTACAACAGTGCATCACATTTAAGCAAATGTATAAAAGTCACCAGTCTCAGGTTTCTTTAAAATGGTGGTGATGATGTCTACAACATGAACATGGCCATTTTATAAACTAGCCGAAACTACACAAACTTCTGAATTTTCTAAGTCATGTTCATGAAATTAAAATAGAATAGAGGTAAATCTGAAAGAAAATAAAAAATGTTTTCTATAGGGAATATTTTGCTTTGCAATCCCCTGCATGTACCTCTCCACAATAAATGGGTTTAAAAACTCACTTAAAAAAAAAAAAAAAAACTTTGGAACAAGAACAATGCAGGATGTCTTCCACTTCATAGGGACCCTCTGAAGACTCAGGCTCATGTTGAAGACATGTTGCAGTACTCCACAAAGATGGGAGGCACAGGCTTTAAGCACCCTTGGGGGCACCCCATCAGGGCCTACAGCCTTGTTTGTGTGGAGTGTCTTCAGTTGTCTTCTCACCTGGTCAGCAGTGAGACTCACTGTAGAGGTGATGGGTGGGGGAGGGGTGAAGGTGTAAGACGGACTGTCACATGAGGGGGGCAGGCTATCAGGAGGGGGAGGGAGGGGGAGTGGAATGGGCTGCTGAGGATCGGCAGCAGAGGAGTTAGGATGGGGGAGGACCGCAGTGTCAAATCTGTTAGAGAACAGATTTAGCTTGTTGGCCCCGTCCACGCTGCCCTCTACTCCTCTGTTGTTGCTGGACCTGAAGCTGGTGATGGTCCTCATTCCATTCCAAACCTCCCTCATGTCATTCTGCTGGAGTTTCAACTCCAGCTTCCTCCAAATTTGTTCTTCACCTCCTTGATAGATTCAGTTCCCTCTGGATCGTTCTTGTTGAGGAGAGCTTTAATGTCCTTTGTTACCCACGGCTTGTTGTTTGGGTAACATTTAACAGTCCTGGTTGGGACAGTGTAGTCCACACAGAAGTTAATGTAGTCCGTGATACACTCTCTGCTGGCCAATCAGTAGCCTCAAAGAAATCCTGCAGTGCCTTGTAAGTCTCCTCAGACCATTTACTCTCTGTCTGCGTGGTCACAGGCTGACTCTTCACCAGCGGCACATAACAGGGACTGAGCTTCACCAAGTTGTGGTCTGACCTACCCAGAGGGGGGAGGGGGGAGCAGCTGTATGCATCCTTAACTTTAGCATACAGCAAGTCCAGTGTTCTTTCCTCTCTAGTGGGACAGTCCACATACTGAGTGAAGTTTGGTAGTACCCTGGCCATATTGACGTGGTAAAGTCACCCGATATGGCGATAAAGGCACTCAGGTGTTGAGTTTGGAGACATGCTACAGTTGAATGAACAGGTTGGCAGAGGACGGGACATAAACAGTCACGATAATAGCATGCGAGTACTCGCGTGGTAAATAATATGACCTGAGTCCAACAGCCAACAGCTCAATGTCCGGGCAACAAGCACGTTCCTTGATGGTAGTGAGAATCGTGTTACACCAGCGGTTATCAACTAACACAGCAAGCCCTTTACGGTTGGCCCGAATAGTCTGGAATGCATTACACTCTTCAGATGTCTGGATCCTATCGCAACCACTGTGAACAATTCCGACTCAGTCAGTTTCTCTAGAACTGAGCATTTTCACACAATGAATTTTGAAAGTGAAATCTCCCTTTCAGGCTTGTTTAAGAGTACATACTCTGGTGTTCACATTGGATTATTATGCATTACAATCAGTATGTAAGTGAGAGAATTCTTTTTTCATAAATAATTTATTGACATGTTAAACAGATGGCTGGAATTCCACTGCAGCACTATGAAAGTGAACACCGCCCCATCCCAAGCTCTGCTACATGTATGCAGCTTATGATCTTTCAGTCAAAAAACCACTTAAGAGAGTTCAAAATTATGTAAAATGAAATGATGATAAATACAACCTACAATGCATTTGATATTCTACATCCCAAATGTTCTACCCAAAGAAAGGTTTCCCAAGTCCATACTCACTTGAGGGCACCTTAAAAGCCTTCCTTAATGGTAAAATAATTTAATGTTACAATATGATTTAGGAGAGACAGCCATTCCCTGGATATCTGAATTTATTGTGCTTTGCTTGATATAAATCCAGTCTGAACACTGGTCTACTGAGGGCTACAAATGGATATATCCTCAGCAGTGATTTCAGTCCACTGTTCTTCACCCTCCTTCGCACATGGGGCTCACTTATGCTGATGATCATTTTATGAAGAGACATAATCTCAAGTACAACAGTGCATCACATTTAAGCAAATGTATAAAAGTCACCAGTCTCAGGTTTCTTTAAAATGGTGGTGATGATGTCTACAACATGAACATGGCCATTTTATAAACTAGCCGAAACTACACAAACTTCTGAATTTTCTAAGTCATGTTCATGAAATTAAAATAGAATAGAGGTAAATCTGAAGGGAATATAGGGAATATTTTGCTTTGCAATCCCCTGCATGTACATCTCTACAATAAATGGGTTTAAAAACTCACTTAAAAAAAACTGTGTAACATATTTAACACATTATTAATAACTTATAGCATGTACTCAAAGGGTAGAACAGTTTTTTTGTTTTGTTTTTTGTCTTTTTTGTAAGACCTTTTTTAATGTCTTCATGTATTTGCCTCAATCCACCCAATTCACATTTTGTTTGTTGTGGTATAAATATATAATAACTATGGAAAATAATTTGATTATTTCAAGCAACTGCAGTAACATGGCTGTATGAAAAACATATCACAAGCAAGCACAACCACAAGCAATGTTATTGCTGTTTTGAGCAAATAAAGTCTTATTGTGCTTTTATAGCTTTTAAAAATAATTGTATTATTTACATTTTAGTAATTTCTGTACATATATAGTGCCTTGCAAAAGTCAGAGATCACCCTTCATTTATTTAACAAATACGTTAAATAAATAAAGTGTAATTTATTCATTTTTCAGAGATCATATATAAGAAAAATCACTTCATAAGAAAGGTTAAAGTCCAAGGAAATTAATGAAAATGAAGGAAAAAACAGAACTTTTCAAAAGAGGTTAAAAAAAAAAGAAAGTTAAAAATCGGTAGACCACCAAAACTGTTACTATCAAAATAAGCGGTATTTATGCAGAGCTTAAAACAAGGAACATTTCTGTACCTGTACCTGTACATGTGTTTGAGGGGTCAGGAAGAAGGGGAGTTCACAAAATGAATTAACTGAATATGAAATGTTTTATTAATAAATTAGGAAATAAGAAGTAGTACAGTAAAAATTTATGGAAGATGAACAACGCATGGTAATTGTATCCAAGTTCAAGCACAACTTTCAAAGCCATAAAGCCTTCAAACTTGTCATTAATTCCTCCATTAGTCTCTGAACAGTGTGTACGGCATAGTGTTGTCAAACGATTGTTAAATTAGACCAAAAGATCACAACAATGACATGAAAATAAAATAAACCGCCCATCAATTGCAGTGTTTTTTTAAAGGAGTGCAGACACATGCATTATTGAGCTGACACTTGATGAGCCACAGTGTAAATAAAGATGTTTATCAGTAAAGTAGTTCTACTTCATTAATATATAATATAGGGCTCCTTATGACTGTGTTCATACACATACAGCCATCAAAAAGACACAAGAGGCTGAGTGTTACTGTAAGTTCATCATGGTTAAAGGTGTTCTTAGGAGCAATGCAAAGTGAAGCATAAGAACATTCAGTTGCCCATCATTATATTTTGCAGTTATTTCAAACTTTTGGCTTTTTGTTTTAGAATAATGAACATATCATAAAATAACACTGCTTAATGCAAAAGTGTTTGCTTTGTAAGTACTTTATAGTCACCAAATTCCCAATTAACATCTTATATAGCAATAATCTAATGGCTCCCCACTCCCTATATAGTGCAATAGGCAGGAATTCAAATATTGGTATCTGTACCACAACAGTGTATAACATACCTAAAAAAATAGCCATTTGTGTTTCAGCCACATCCATACTCAACAACCGGTGCACTACTCAGCTGTAGAAACTAGCTAGTCCTGTGGGAAATATCAGAGATGAATGCACACAAACACCACCACAATGTTTCATTTACTAGTGGGAAACTTTTCAATTAGCCCTGGGTTTCCAGGTTGGGGGTGTGTCAACAAAAAAGTAATGATATCCATTGATAAACTGGCTGATAATTATCAGCCACACACTTACCACTGCAGACTGAAACCATCCACATATAGAAATACAGATGTATTATGTGATACATCTAACTGCATTGAATATTAGTCTCATAAGCATCCACTGCTCTTCACCTTGTTGAAGTAACATAAAATACACAGACTCTCTTCATTAAAAGAAAACAAAACCAACCAAAACCACTTGAATGCAAGTCAAGTCGTAAGTAGGAATGTCTGAGGAGGACATGAAGGCAGCATAAGCCATGCACGTAACATTCTTTAGACTTATATTGCTATATTATAATGAATGTTGAGTGATATTATATTGAGTGAATTTTATTATGAATACTTTAAGCCTATACGATACACTATATGGACAAAAGTATTAGGACACACTTCCTAAATATTGCGCTCAGGTGTTTCAGCCATACCCATTACTAACACGTGGTTAAAATTAAGCTGATAGACCTGCAGTCTCGACAGACAAACAAAGTCAGTAGAATTTGTCATATTGATGAGCTCACTGACTTGAACCATGGCACTGTCATAGGATGCCAACTTCGACACTTCCCGTCATGCTAGATCTGCCCCTGTCAACTGTAAGTGCTCTTATTGTATAAAGGAAGCACCTAGGAGCAACAACAGCTTAGCCACGAAGCAGTAGACCAAGCAAACTCACAGACTGCGCCCACTGGGTGCTGAAGCACACAGTGCCAATCTTCTGTTAAATCACTCACTACAGACTTCCCAATTGCCTCTGGAAGTTCTGCACATTTGAACCTTCAAGAAATGGGTTTCCATGGCTAAGCAGCTACACACAAACCTAAGACCTAAGGGTTGGAGGGAGTGGTGTAAAGCAAAGGGACTGTGCCCCAGTGCACAAAGCAAGGTCCATAAAGGCATGGTTAAATATATTTGGTGTGGAAGAACCTGACATCCCCACACAGAACACTGACCTCAACCCCATCTAACACATTTGGGATATACTAGAACAGAGACTGCAAGCCAGGCCCTCTCATCCAATATCAGTATCTGACTTCATAAATGTTCTTCTGGATAAATGGGATAAAATTCCCACAAATGCTCCAAAGTCTTGTAGAAAGGTCTGAAATAGCTGCAAAGAAGGGACCAACTCCATATTAATGCCTATGGATTTAGAATAAAATGTCAAAGCTCCTGTGTAACATATAGGTGTCCCAATACTTTTGTCCATAAAGTGTATTAATGATAGAGTTGTCTAGCATGTTTGCTATCTTTCAGCCAGTTAACTAGCTGACCAGCCTAGTTCTAGTTACTAGGCTGTCAGTTAAAATAAACCGGGTTCTTACTTCATCAGTGCACTCAGTGGTCCATGTGAGCAGCATTACCGCCAGATCATTCCATTAACATCACAAGGATTTTTTGTGATCTGGCGGAGCAATACAAGAATTTAGTTGTGACAAGGCAGTCACAGGTGTGCTCATATGGAGCATTTCACAAAGGCTTTGAGCATGGCTCAGCCAATCAGATTTCAGCACTGGAACTATATGTTATAATTATGAATTTTTCTATCTAAAACGGCCTGGCTTCATGCCAGATTGCCTCACTCTTGTTTGAGATCTGAGAAAAAAAATCCACAAGTGTCCATCCTTTTTTACTTCAAAAATCAACAATACATGTTATGTTTAAATAGTCATGTTTACACCGAAAATTAAATAACTAAAGGGTGGTCTCTGACTTTGGCAACCTACTATATACGTAATGTTCCTAGGATATTGCATTAAGTACTGAAGTGGAAATTCAGTGAAAAGGACTGTCAGGAACGTGCAATGCCTGAAAAGGTGATTGAGTTTAACACATTATTAAGTAGATTTCATACACGTCTGCACAAATTCACCATCTTCAAAGCATTACCTTCTGGAAATACGGGGAGCATATGATGTACAGATCACAGGATCTGTATTTCTTGCCTGCATCACATCTCCAAGTCTAGTTTACTACAGGAATTTAAATGATCTGTATTTTACAGTCAAGACGTAACTTTTTAGATTTAAGACACTGAATACAGAAAGACTAATGATAACACTAATCAGTGGGTAGCGTAGTGAGTGACATAAAAACATTTCTTTCATTTTTGTGGTCTCCATCCATCCATTTTCTAAGCCGCTTCTCCGACAGGGTCGCGGGGGGTGCTGGAGCCTATCCCAGCAGTCTTTGGGCGGAAGGCAGGATACACCCTGGACAGGTCGCCAGTCCATCGCAGGGCAGCTTTTTATTGTGGTCTCAGACTGTGTTATTTCAAAATTGAAAAAGAGTAGTTTGCTGCACAATTTTCAATCCATCTGCCAATAAATGCCAAACTAACTAACAACTGCTAAATACAAAACCAGGAGAGAGGAAACAGTTAGCTTCAGCTTGGCTAGCATGATAACAGCTCTGTTCACCACAGAGTATTGCTGATTCTGGCTAATTGTGCTTGGTTGGCATGGCGACAAACAACATGACCGATCAGCAGTGTCTTAGAAACTGAAACCGTTTTTTAAACATTACAAGGATTAGAATATTCAAAAGCAGGTCAAACAGGGCTACAAACATCCGAATTATAAAGTTTCAGCTGCTGAATGACACAATAAAGCTCTCCATGCTGCTTTGACGTTTCCAAAATGGTCTTATTTGCACCTGAAAACATTTGTTCCATTTGTTTTGTGGTTCATCTTGTGTGGAGCTGCATCTCCAAAAGCAGCTCAGATTTGACAAACTAGAGCTGTGCATAGCTGTGTGCAAAAGCACTCAAGGTTTTAGCTCCTGAATGAATCTGAGAAACCCCCTGCTGTTCTTCTTCTTTTCAAAGTGGAAAGCATTTTACTTAAAGTCACAGTTTGCTGGTTTTATAAACAGCAAAGGATATCTTTTTGATGGGTATTCTACCATTTTTGTGATGCGAACACAAAAAAAAAATCCAAAAAACAAATAATGCATATAAAACATGCCTCAATATTTCACTATTTCATTATTTTATTTGGTTTAAAAGGTCCCTCTAAAATATAAATCAGACATGGAAGAGAAATCTAACACAACAAATTTGAAAGACCACCATTTTTAAATATCAGCATCATTAAATACTATGGTATATCTTATTATCATACTACAAACTTGATTAAGTCTTAAGAAGAAAAACAGATTTTAATAACATTAAGTCTAATAAAACAAAGGTCAACTACTGTATGTCTTTGAGTGCCTGTGATTTTACAAAAGTAAATTGGGTGCTATATGCTCAGAGAAGCTCATATTCAAACAAATATGTCCCAAACTGATCTATGGGCCATACTGGCAGCAATACAAAAGCACTTGAAATCATCTGCAACACTAATTACAGCTGATTTCAACCTGACAAGGGCAAAGGGTCCAGTTCCCTTTTGGTCAGCATTTTGATGAAAAGGCTGCTTGGTGGCTCAGCTCCAGTACAACTGGCCCCAGCAGCACAATCAGCACAGACTCATGGGAATTCCTCTCTAGCTGGGCAGTGCATACAGATGCCATCTGTTAGGTCCCAGAGGTCCTGATGATGCACATTGGACAGAAAAGGCCGCTGTTTTTTTTCTTTCATCTTTCTCTCCATTCATCACTTCATCATTCCTTTCATATCTGAATCCTGTCTGACTCACAGGCTGTGGCTCATTGCTCCACTGGCTGCTGTGTGAGCACAGCAGTGTGTATGTGGCCCCCGAGCATGCTCCTCTGCCAACATATCACACACGTCACACCTACAGCTTACATAATGTGCATGGACTATTTATAGCACACTGAACAAGAGTAGAAAGGTAATACAGTAACTGCAGCCTTTGTGTTTCCTTGAAGAAGCAAAATGTAATAAGTACACACTGGACGTTTGATTGCAGTTTTCAGAAATCCTTTACTGAGCAGGGCCACTTCTCTTTCTTATGGCACTGCCTCAAACCTTTATTTCTACAAAAATTCTTTCTAAAAAAAACTGCACTTACAGTTCTTTTGAACCTGACCACTCAGCAGGATCTCAAGTGGGCTCAGTAATGTAACCAGGCAAGCTGAACAGTAGCCAATGTCAAGCTCTAACAATTTCTAAGCCCATGTAATTTCAAAACTTAATAATCTGACCACCTAAACCTCGAAGGAAAAGACAATGCGTAACTGCTGAGAAAGAGACATTGCTTCATTCAAAAAGTGAACTTTGGAAAAAGTGGAGAAAAAGAATGGCAGAAATGATTAGGCTGACTGGAAATCCTACAGCAGGCATATTTCAGATTATCCCTCATGCATAAAAAAACTTGGAAACAGTTGACGACACACCACCAGATTACGCCATTAATCTTCTCTGACAAAAAGGGCAATTGGAGGCCAGGGGAAATGCAAACATGAGAATAAATTGGTCAGGTGGAAAATATATTTCCCCCACTGTTATTAATGCGGTGCTTCACCTGGGCACTGAGGTCAGTTAAAAAAAATTGCCTGCCAAGTGCAGCATGCGGCTTAATTTTTTGTAAAACTCTCATAAGAGAAACCCTACTATCAATAAGAGGATGGAGAAACACAGTAGCTGTCTGAGTAACAGCAACACACTATTCTTTGTTGCAGGGCTGGTAGTGAATCAAATCAATTCACAGTTCACCAGTTTTTGATTTGATTCAAAACATGACATTTGTAAAAGAAGAACAATTCAATTTACTCCAATATACTAAACAGTGATTTGATTTTGTGATTCAATTCACCGACTCACGCTTATTTAAGAAACACCATGCATTAAAAGTATTTCTAGAAAGGCTTCCCTTTCGTCCAGTCGCCATCACCAACTGAGGATAGCACTGTGGGAAGGTCACATGGTGGCAGGTAAGCAAGAGCCACTTAACTATAAACAAATAAATAAACATCTGCACATGCATAGAACAGGTGTAGGAGGTGCCACAAATATTGTCTGAGAAGCTGCTAACTGACAAACTGAGGAGCCTCTCAGGCAAGATTCACTGCACCTTTCTCCAGTAACCCAGTTTATATGCTTACATGGCAAATAATGTGGTAATGCCTCAGAGAAGCCTGCTTAAACAGGAGAAAATAAACATCGTGTGTTTCTTCTAAGAAACTTGCTAACTTGCTAAGCTAACTTTGCTCTAGCTGGTAAAATAGTAGAGTGCAAATTGCTTCTTGTTAAAATAACAAAATGGCCCAAATTTATTGTGTTAAGTTAGCTCACAGACTAGTGTTACTACAGCCTTATATTAATACTTAGATTGGGATATATATAAAATTATTTTTAACAACTTTGGCGGAAAAAGCATCATCAGGGCCTTTTTTAAGCAAGTATGACCACAGTAATGTAGAATGTTCTGAACTCAGACAATGTATCAAGACTGATATGGGGCATGGACTACACATCAAAAGAAAAAAAATAACAAGACACTTATGCTTTTCTTTTGTGCATCTTAATGCTGCAGCCATTGGATTTCTCACATATTGGCAGATACTGCCAATGGCTCAAGCCCAAGCCCAACCCCTAAAGTTATTTTTTATTCCCAAAAGCCAAAAAGCAGAGCTGAACAAAATGTAATGATTATATACTAATTTATTATCATAGTAATTGTACAATGAATGAAAGATCAAATACAAAGAAATTTCAAATGTTTTTAGTCTTTTTTTTTTGGCATTGACCATCTCACTCACTCCTGGTCTCAGTCTTAACTAGGTCTTTACTCTCACCTTTAATTGTCTTGACTATAATAACAGGTGGCGGGACGGTCGTCGGGAAGAAAAGGCTTATAATTTGGGTAGACTGGGTAACATTTCTGAGAATTATTATTCATAAAATCTCTCAAATACGTGAAACTCTTTATGAATTTCCATTATGTAAAAACGAATAAAAATGACACAAAACGCTAAAATAAAATTGAATGGCTAAAAGGCATCCATGTGAGTTTAAAGACCAATTCGCACTACAGTGGTTGGGGGATAAAAAGCAAAAAGGAGGAAAGGCAGAGAGACTCCAACAGTGCTCTGTGACAATGTTTTTTTTTTGTTGTTGTTTTTTTTTAAGGCGATGACATTTAATTTTTTTTATTTTTTTACAGATGCCGAACGACAGCAGAGGGAAAAGCCTTAAAGAAGCACGTATAAATCTGTAAACATCCCTGGGATACAACTCCAAATCAAACCAGGAACCTTTCAACACCACTCATGCACAGTTTGTTGTATGATATGTCTGTTTCGCTGTACTGCTTGCTCCTGGGCCTGTGTTCACAAAGCATCTCAAAGCAAGCGTGCTGACCTAGGACTATTACACTGTTGTTATGGACTTTTTCGAACTCCACCCATAAATGTGTTCTTGTGTAGTAACTGCTGCAAGTGTTACAGAACATTCCCAAAAAAATCCATTCAGAATAGGAATTATAGAGCACAAGTGTTCTTGTCCAAATACTGAAATTTAAAATGCATAATAAATTTCAAGAGCTATTTATTTTGCATGTGTGTGAAAAGTCACACTGTTAGGATAAATCGGGCTGTGAATCTTTAAGCTGGTAATAAATCTAATCAATTCATTGAATCAAGAGTGATTTTATAAAATAAGAACAATTCAATTTGATTTAATACATTAAACAGCAGTTCAACTCTGTGATTCAATTAATTGATTCAGACTTCTTCTTGAAACAAATCAATTCACAATTCTTTGATTTTTTTATTTGAATCCAAAGTGATTTCGGTCAAGTAAGAACAATTTAATTTGATTTACTATATCTCCTCCATGCTCTTGAGACTGAGCTGGGACACAGCAAACCCTCTTGCAACAGGATGTATGGATGTGCCATACTGGAGGAACTGGACTACCTATGCAAACTGAAAGGGGTTCAAGTACCACCTCATGCTGGCTGTAGTGACCAGGACACTAACGAGATGCAAAACTAGAGAAGAATTAGTCACAAAGAAAAATGTGAGAGTGACTGTCTGTGGTCAGCACCTGCACACCCATTCCCTTTTTGGGGGTTGTCTTGCTGTTGCCATACTTGTTGTCACTGTGAAAAAGCAGGTGAAATTAAATCACAATTACTTATGCTTCCTAACTGGACAGACTGATATGCCTGAAGTTTAACTGACTTGTTTTCAAAAACTGTGTTTTTTATTACAGTCAACGAACACATTTTTTCACTGCTTGTTTTTGTTTTAGTAATAGTTACAGTGTAAGGAGCTGAAGTTTATTGCACTATAATAACTAATTATTATAACTCTGCTACTGACATCTCTTTAACATATCACTGCCAGTACTAGAGTTCAGTCATATCAAAATTCATGTGACTTTTACACCAATCCAACTCAATTTTCATTACAATTTCATACCCTTTACAGCAATCTTATCCATATACCTGTTACAATAGTAACACATTTTTCATTTTGGAGTAGCGAGACAAACACAGGAAACATAAACATAAACGTCTCGCTACTCCAAAATGAAAAATGTGTTACTATTGTAACAGGTATATGGATAAGATTGCTGTAAAGGGTATGAAATTGTAATGAAAATTGAGTTGGATTGGTGTAAAAGTCACATGAATTTTGATATGACTGAACTTGTCCAACAGAAGAAATAAAAAAAACAGCTTTTTACAGTCAACTTCACATCAAGTGATTCAAGTGTGTTTATCCAATGTTTGTTTTCTCTCTACGTCCTGGCAACAAGTTTGCATCTTTTAACTAGGACAATTGAAACAGCCAAAGAAATTCACCAGATTTTTTTCCCCTTTACTGGAAACTTTGTTTAATGTAAATGTCTGGTTTATTGTCTGCTGTTTGTCCTACAAATTCTGAGTAGCAGCTCACACAGCTCATTTTGACATCACATGAAAGAAAACTATTAATCTTAAAGAAATATAGAGGACATTTATGTTTGTTGGAAAACTGTGCCAGATGGATTAGGGCTATAAATCAGATTTGGGCCACTTTTAGCTGCAGTCTGAGCTAAGCCAAATATTCAAATTATTTATTGTAGAGTTGGAATGCACACTTATCACTAATGTAACAATTCCAAAACAGTGAGAACAATGTTGAAAATGTTATTCAAGACTATATCATGAACACATCCCTCTTTTTTTCATCATGTTTTTAGTGAAGTCACTGAACAAAAAGAAACATCTTTGTGCTTCTTATCGAAGTAAAGTGGCTGGGGGTTTATGGTATGCACACACTCATTCAACTGACTGGGCTTTTTTCCTGTTGCATATGTTTGCTTCTTTTCTGGAGTTGCAATTAATGGTGGTTATTTTGTAGTTGGCTGGCATGGCTGGCAGTGAAAAAGCTGTATTCATACATTCATTTATCCAAACAAAACCAGTCAAGATCTGTAGAACACATAAAAATCTAAGTAAATTTTGACCTTACAATTGAAAATATCAAACCTGAAAATGTATGCATCATTACATCCCTATACATCACATAACTAACAATAGGCTAAAACATCCAAAAGATTACTGAAGAAAGTTACAGTTTAATAGCACTCATTGGACCGAGGGTGTGACCTTTAACACTACCAATGTAATGTTCAGCCCTAAAGCAGTCTTAATATACCATAATTTTCATATGAACAGTGAACAGTCTTGGGCCTAAAAATTCCACCAAAAGGTCAAGTAATCATACTGAATAAGCTGAAAAGGCAGATTCATGGTGACATGTTCACATATCATAACAACAGTGCTATATAAACTGTCATTTACACATTTTGTAAAGCACACTTACATTTGTAAGTGTTTATGACAAATCCATTTCCCCAAAATAACATTTTCAACCTTCAGAGAAATTCAAATACATTTGATGCCATTTTAAGAAACAGAATCGTATTAGAGGTGACCTGGAGAAGGTCAAGGATGCCAAAACTGGTTCAAATTATTAGAGGTGTGAATTTGTTTTTTACAGCGCAAAGGTAAAGCCAGATTTTTTTCATTGCACAAGGACTTTCGCTGTTAATTTAATTTCCTCAAATTGAAGTCATTGTCTCTTCTTTCACGTTGTCCTCGAGAGTAACAAGGTAGCTGAAATGAAGTAGCCAAAATGCAGGTCTGGAGAATAGAAATGTCATTATGCTGTTATCCACTCACATTCAGTCCTAGTGCCATATCTAAGCAATTTCATCAGAAAGCCTCCAAGTGTAATAAACTCCAGTGCCTCAAACTGCTCAACAGCTGAAAGGTGCCATTTAGAGCGGTCCATAGACCCGTGACTGGTAAGTGCACTGGTTAAATTCCGAGAAATATGGTCATCTGCATGTTGTTCTGCAGGTTGGTATGTCAATGCTCTGACCACCAAATATGACACAAACTATGGTAAGTTATACCAGACAAAATATTGCCTATAAAGTATGGATGTAAATTTTGACTAATGTTGATATTCAAGTACCCATAAGAGATAATGAATGGATATTTGGTTAACCATAGGGAAGAAAAAGCCTAATAGCCAATATCAGTTTGGCGATGTAGGCTACGGAAACAGAAATACAGACCTTATAGAGAGCGATGTGCTTTTTACAAAGCAAAGATCTCTAGCATAAGGATTCAGACAAAATAAATAATAACAATAAAATGTATACTATTTAAAATAGTAAAATCAATAAAATTCACTTTTTAGTAGGCTGTGGATAAATACTGGAATCCAAATGTACACAAGTTGCAGTAAATGACATCATTATATAAACAATTTTTATTGCCTAAGGTCAATTTGATAGAGACTAGCTGCAGATTTGTGTGCAATGTTAATAAAATTAAAGATGGAGAGATCATGAATTTTTGTAGGTGATTCCATAGTTTTTCACAGTAAAATGATCCAAATGACAACATCCTGTTAGCACTGATGTTACTTGCTTTAGTTTCATCTACAGAAACTGCTTCATGGAAATGGTTTTCTCTATTGCCGATACTGTTACTGCGTTTAAGTGCCAGTATCTGTGCCAATACCAATATGGTATTGGTGCAACCCTAATTATTGTTATTTTATTTAACATATATGGGATGTATCTTGCTTTTTGTCACTCATTTCTGACTGCAGAAGACACCACAAAAAGTCACAAAATTCCATGCAGAAGAGCAATCTCAGCCTAAACATACCCAAATCTTAAACTGTCCATCCTGGACCATGTTTTAGCTACACTAAGCTGAGGTCAAGTAAGATCTTAGTTAGACCACAACAATCAAACTATGCACGAGACCACCACAACAATCAAATTATGCACGAGAGGACCACAACAATCAAACTATGCACGAGAGCACCACAACAATCAAACTATGCATGAGTCACACTTTACAGTTATATTAAACCTTAAGCTGCAGTTTTACTTGATCTGTTGAAATATATAACCTCACCCCCCAAGATGCAATTTCAAAAATACCCAAAAAGGATTTCACATTTTGAATACTGGCACAAAGTATTCAAATACCCCTACAATGCTGGCATCAGCACCCGATCTCACACAGTATCTGAAATCTTCTGTCTAAATTTGTTTACTTTGAGAAACGTGGATTTGTACTTGGAGTATCTCAACCCAAATGCTCAGTGTGGGCTGAAATGCAAAATGTGAAGTGTCAGTCTGCACTCATCCATTCATTTAGCCTAATCTGACACCTGACGTCATCTTTCCTGACCATCTGATGCCCTCCCATTTAGAACATTCCTGAAGTTGAGCAAAAGTTGGGAAGACAGCGGAGCTGAAAATGGCAACAGCAGCTCATTGTAATACAGCACTCTGCCCTCTTTTTCTCATGCTAATGCTCTGCAAAGGGCAGAGATGATGATGCGTGTTTAAGAATAATGATGGAGAATATTTGCCCTCTTTAGACCACAGCTGCTTTCTCTTGCTATTTCCATCCTATGCCCATTGACTGAAAAATCATCTGCAGTAACATGTTTTCTGACGATACTTGAAATATCTTACATTTGGCTCCCTCACAAACTCAATCACTACAGAAAAAGACAAAAAAATGAAAAAGCATGATTCTTTTCCATTAATGGCAGAATTGGTGGACTGCACAGAGGTGCACAGACTCTTCTTTTACACAAACTGATCTCCTCTATGCCTGAATTAAGCACTTTTATGGTAGTGACTGAAATACTTCTGTTCTACAGAGTATCAAAAAATTCTGTGTCACCAGCAACTGTAAGCCTATAAGCATGCTTGTTCCAAAGTCTTGAGTGGTGATTGGCTATCTACATGACATCATGCTTAAATCATATACATACATAAAAATACATCTATATTTATATTTACACATATAATCCTATCCAGACTGACTGGCAGTTTATTCTTACTTTAAATATAGGTAAATGCAGTATCAGAAATCTTGCCTAGGGACTCTTATTGGTATAGCGTGTTAGGCTTGCCTAAGAGGGAAACTGAACTCCAGTCTGCTGCATTGAGAGCAATGATACTGATCACTGTGCTATATCAAGTGTATTCGACACATTCATCACAGAACAGATGTTAGGGTTCAGTGCATGCAGTTGTACAGAATATGTGTGATATTTATCAGAACTGATGAAAAGAATCCAAAATTCACAAATTGTGCATCCTCAGAAAAAGTACTGTTTAGGAAACAATATCAACAACAACTGAACAATAAGAACTGCAACTCTCAATAACAGACTACCAGAAATATAACCAGAAACTGCTATCTACAGGACTTGCCATATAATATACTGTATAAACCTGAGGTATATGAAAGGATGATGTAACAAATAAAAGTGATATTGATTTTACACTGCTAATCTTACAATAGTGTGGCATGCCCACCCCCCCCCCCGACGATGACAGCAGGAAGAGAGCAACGAGTGGGGAGGGGGCTGAGCGCAAAGCCCAAGCTCCGCTAAGTGACTTGAGTGACATGACAGCAGGAGGAGGAGGACGACAACGCTGCCCGCGATGAGAGGCACGATGAGAAGGAGTAAGTCCCAAGCCTCCTGTTACACAGCAAGGACGCTTCACTACAACTCACGTTCGACCCGGGCGGCGAGCTGCTAGCTGGGGGTGGTGAAGAGGAGGCAGAGCGGTGAGCTCTCGTTCCCTCTCGGCTCAGGTGCCAGAGCTTAGTTTCAAAGCTGATAGGGAACAGAGAGTGAGAGTGGAAGAGCGGAAATGCTTGAGTAAAAAGACTGAAAGCCTAGCTGTCTGAAGCCACTGAATAGTGGCCAATGTAGCATACTTTTGGTTATTTGGTTTGTTTGAGTTTATATTTATTTGATGTGCAAATAAAATACGGCTGCTGCAACCCTGAACAGTGCCTCCAGCGTTCTCCTTAAGCTTGGGGTAGCACATGCCATACTACAAATAGATCATGACTAATAATATTAGCTGAAGATCACTTGCTCTATCCAAAATACTCACTGGGTAAAGCATAACTCTAGGCCTGGGTGATGTCTAAAACATGTTTAATAATATTTGCAGGTTAAAAAGTAGAGATTAGCAATTATATCATTCACCTTATATTCAATTTTCAGTTTAGATCATTTTTAAACATTAACCTTTTTTAATGAAAATCTGTAATAAAATCCCATATTACATAATACAATACTTGAATGCCTTCCCACTGAGATAGGCTCCAAAGTTGTTTTCTGTCATTATCATTTAATTCATTAGAACCATCGGGACAGCTGTATAGACAATGTACAGACAATGTTGCACATTTTTCAGAGATGTGACACACTCTGGGAAACCCGCAGCAGACATGGTAGAGAATTTACTCTACTGTTGCCTTACAGCTTTTTGAGGCCCTCTAATAACCCAGTGTTTTAAGAGTTAAAGTGAGATTTTTCTTGTTTAAATAAATCTTATTTAGCAAGCTAATTAAAGGTAAATCAGTCCTCTCTATCAGTTTGTTTTCCTTCTTGACAAAACCTGTAAGCCTAGTTTTAGATATGGCACAGGCACATCAGACTAACCCACGTTTACATGTCTGAGTCAGAGGAGAACACTGATACAAAAATCTAAGTAAAGTTTGGTTATTTGAATATATGGATGAACTGAACACATCTTTGACATATAAGCTTTTAAACCAGTGGTTGCCAATTCAACACACCTGGCTCTAATATTCAAACGCCCCTGAAGGCCTTTATTACCTGGATCAGGTGTGTTTGATAAGGACTGGAGCTAAATTGTGCAGGTTGGTAGATTTCCAGGACCAAGATTGGGCATCCCTGCTGTAGACACTAGCTACATCTGCAATCTGCCAACACATGTTCCAACTAATTCACTTCTTCAGAAATATCTGATGGGCTAGATTAGATGCATCAGTGTTGGGTAAACGGACAGGCACCGTGTCAGATGCAGGCTGGAACTAAACTCTGCAGGAGAGTAGATCTCCAAGAGTAGGGTTGAGACCACTGCTTTAAACCATACTAAACAAAACCTACAGAACAATGTGATGTTGTTTTACTAGTTCATGCTGCTAACATGCTACGGGGCAACTCCAATGATCCTCAAATTCTGATAAGTGTTTTTGAGGCCAATACCGATCATATTTCAGCACAATCGGTCAATGTCCAATACTGATCAAGGGTGGGGCTGAATACCACATTTAAAGGTGCAGTGTCCGCTAAGCTAAGATTAGCACTTGGATGCTAATGTGTTAAAAGAATTAAATCATCAAAGCTTTGACAACAAACCACATAAATTACAGCTCTGCACATTGCAAGTTAACAGCAAGATAGGAGCCAAATATGGAATATACTTCAAGAAAAATGTTTTTCATTACTGAAATATTTGCCAGTTTCTTGTTCCACCTTAAATAATGCAGCAGTTACACTCTGGCTCATGTGTTTTATGTTTTATGTTTTATGTGCTCACAGGTTCGGCTAAATTACAGAAATATCAGCCGACTACTGGTTGCATGCTTAGGCTGAAAATCAGCAAATATCAATACACAGTCAATCGATCCTTCCACCTCTACTTAAAGTTTAAACATTTACCAAAAGATTAGCTGAAAAAAATACAAAGTAAACATGTTAATGCATTGTTTTACAAGCTTCAAAGTCTACAGCTACAAGATGAAGTGGGAAAATAACACACAGCCCAAGTACCTTGATGCTAAAATAGGGAATAGGGAAATTCAGTAAAGACACTCATAGAAGTTAGCCTTACAAAACATGAACAAAAACTTTCGCTAACATGTAATATATATAATTATTTAGGGCCCTCGCCAAGATAACATGACACGATGCAGTTTAAAAATAACTTGCCAATTGGAATATCACAGTGCAGTGTTTTGAACACAAATAAACAACCATCGTATTATTAAAGAATTGATTGGTTAAGCGAATTGTGAATTACAAGCAGGAACATCTGAACATGGTGTGTTACTCATAATTTTATTGGAACTATTTTTTAAGAAGTGAAAAAGGTCAAATTATTTAACTCGGTTTGGCTACCAAGCCATGTGTAACGTCGGGGAGCAATGAGGAGGCGGACGCATGCGCTGAGATAAGTGAGATTTATTAAGGGCAAATCCATTCTCAGGGTCAAGACAGTCCAGGGTCAGAGAGCCAACACGGATAGAATGAGGGATAGACATATCCAAAAGAAACACAGAATAAACACAATAACAGAGACTATGAAATATAACTGAGACCAGAAGAACAAACACCAAACAATACCATACAAAGACCAAACAAAACAAAAGCACATGGAGGACTGGGAGTGGCCAATCGTAACACCATGGCACGTCATTGTTTAGCTCAAGTTTATTTATGTGTCCCCTCTGGTTTTAGAATTTTGCACCAACTATGAGTCGCAGATATAATAACTATTGCTAGTTTCCAATTCTGCCTTAAATGGCACAGCCGATACATTCTGGGCATCTGGGGCTACTGCTCTAATTAACCCTAACCCTAACCATTTAAGATGGAACTCCAAAACTTGAACAAGAAGCTGGTGAATAACAAGCTTCGTCAGTATTTACTGGTCACATCAAAACCTTTTTGTGCCATGCTGAATGGTATTTGTCTGATTGCATTGTGCCAAGTGTAAAGTTTGGTAGAGGGGGATTATAGTGTGGGGTTGTTTTTCAGGAGTTGGGAGGAGATGCTCCCAACTTTGTGGGAACAGTTTGGGGATGGCCCCTTTCTGTTCATGACTGTGCACCAGTGAACAAAGCAAGGTCCATAAAGACATGGATGAGCGAGTTTGGTGTGGAAGAGCTTGACTTGCCTGCACAGATTCCTGACCTCAACCTGATAGAACACCTTTGGGATGAATTAGGGTGGAGACTGTGAGGCTGGCCTTCTTGTCCAACATCAGCGTCTGACCTAACAAATGCACCTCTGGAAGAACGGTCAAAAATTCCCATAAACACACTCCTACACCTTGTGGAAAGCCTTCCCAGAAGTATTGAAGCTGTTATAGCTGCAAAGGGTAGGGCAAAATCATACTAAACCCTATGGATTAAGAATAGGATGTCATTCAAGTTCATATGCATGTGAAGGCAGACGAGCGAATACATTTGGCAATATAGTGTACATCTTAGCCCAGAAAGCGGTATCTTGCCATCACATGTAACATACATTTTTGAAACCTAAAATGGAAATACCATGTCCTCAAAAAACATTTAAATCTTAATGCACAGAAAGGTCCTTAAAGATGGGCAATTAGATTATTTGTTATTGTGGCAAAATGTTATTGTGTCTTACAGATCACTCTTCTTCTTCTTCTTTCGGCTGCTCCCTTTAGGGGTCGCCACAGCGGATCATCTGCCTCCATCTTGCCCTATCCACTGCCTCCACTACTTTAACACCAACCATCTCCATGTCCACCTTCAGTACATCCATAAACCTTCTCTGAGGTCTACCTCTTCTCCTTCTGCCCGGCAGCTCCATCTCCAATATTCTTTGACCAATATATCCACTATTCCTCCTCAACACATTTCCAAACCATCTCAACCTGGCCTCTCTGGCTTTGTCTCCAAACTGCTCCACCTTCACTGTCCCTCTGATCTGCTCATTTCTACTCTTGTCCATCCTTGTCACTCCCAACAAAAATCTCAGCATCTTCATCTCCGCCACCTCTAGCTCAGCCTCCTGCCTTTTAGACAGGGCCACAGTCTCCAAACCATACATCATAGCAGGACGCACTACTGTCTTGTAAACCTTCCCTTTCACTCTTGCTGCTATCCTTCTGTCACACATCAGCCCTGACACCCGTCTCCACCCACTCCATCCTGCCTGCACCCTCTTCTTCACCTCTTTTCTACACTGTCCATTGCTCTGGATGGTTGACCCAAGATATTTGAAGTCATTCACCTTTTCGACCTCTACTCCTTGCATCTTCACCTTTCCACCTGCCTCCCTCTCATTCACACACATGTATTCCGTCTTGTCTCTACTGACCTTCATTCCTCTCCTCTCCAGTGCAAACCTCCACCTCTCCAGATTCTCTTCCACCTGCTCTCTACCCTCACCACAGATTACAATGTCATCTGCAAACATCATGGTCCATGGACCCTCCTGCCTGACCTCATCTGTCAACCTTTCCATCACCATTGCAAACAAGAAGGGGCTCAAAGCTGATCCCTGATGTAACCCTACCTTCACCTTGAAACCATTTGTCACTCCAACTGCACACCTCACCACTGTCTCACTATCCTCATACATGTCCTGCACCACCCTAACATACTTTTCAGCTATACCTGACTTCCTCATACAGTACCACAGTTCCTGTCTTGGCACCCTATCATATGCCGTCTCTAGATCCACAAAGACACAATGTAGCTCCTTCTGACCTTCTCTGTACTTCTCTACCAACACTCAATCAATGCAAAAATTGCATCTGTGGTACTCTTTCTGGGCATGAAACCAAACTACTGCTCACTGATCTGAACCTCTCGCCTTAGCCTTGCTTCAACAACTCTTTCCCATACCTTCATGGTGTGGCTCATCAACTTTATACCTCTGTAGTTACTGCAGCTCTGCACATCACCCTTGTTCTTAAAAATGGGGACCAGTACACTGCTTCTCCACTCATCAGGCATCCTCTCACTCTCCAGGATTTTGTTAAACAACCAGGTTAAAAAGTCCACTGCCTTCTCTCCTAAACATCTCCATACCTCCACAGGTATGTCATCTGGACTAACTGCCTTTCTATTCTTCATCCTTTTTAAAGCTGCCCTCACTTCCACCTTACTAATTCTCTGCACTTCCTGATCCACTATCTCTCCCCTGTTGTCCTCCTCTCTCTCTCATTTTCCTCTTTCATTAGTTCTTCAAAGTACTCCTTCCATCTACTCAACACTCTCTGTTCACTCACTAGTACATTTCCCTCTCTATCCTTTATCAGCCTAACCTGCTGTACATCCTTTCCAGCTCTATCTCTTTGTTTAGCCAAACGATACAAGTCCTTTACTCCTTCTTTTCTGTCCAGCCTCTCATACAGCTCATTGCCTTTGCCATTCTTTTCACTATGCGACTAGCCTCACAGTACACCTGCCTACTTCCTTCATCTCTCTGGTTATCCCACTTTTTCTTAGCTGCCTTCTTCTTCTGAATACTCTCCTGGACTTCCTCATTCCACCACCAACTTTCCTTGTCTTCTTTCCTCTGACCAGACGAAACACCAACACATTTTTGCCAGTTTCTCTCACCACCTTAGCTGTAGTTTCCCAGTCCTCAGGTAGCTCCTCACTGCCCCCAAGGGCCTGTTGCAATTTTCGCTGAACTGCCTGCAACCATCCTCCTCCTTCAGCTTCCACCATCTAATCTTTGGCTCTGTCTTCACTCTCTTCCTCTTCTTTGTGTCTAATCTCATTCTACAGACAACCACCCTATGCTGCCTTGCTACACTTTCCCCTGGTACCACTTTACAATCTCCAATCTCCTTTAGGTGGCATCTCCTGCTAAGGATATAATCCACCTGTGTGCACCTCCCTCCACTCTTGTATGTCACCCTGTGTTCTTCCCTCTTATGAAAATACGTGTTCACCACAGCCATTTCCATTCTCTTTGCAAAATCTACAACCATCTGACCTTCCGCATCCCCTCTGTTCCCTTCACCATTGTCCATTGAAGTCTGTACCAATCACCAATCTCTCCTCTCTAGGGACACCATCTACCACTTCATCCATCCTACTCCAAAATTCCTCTTTCTCCGCTAACTGACAACCAACCTGTGGTGCATATGAACTGACCACATTCAAAATTACACCATCAACCTCCAACTTCAGGCTCATGATCCTGTCTGACACTCTCTTTACATCCAGAACACTTTTCACAAGCTGTTCCTTTAGGATTATCCCTACTCCATTTCTCTTCCTCTCTACACCATGATAGAACAGTTTGAATCCACCTCCAATGTTCCTGGCCTTGCTTCCTTTGCATCTGATCTCCTGGGCACACAGAATATCTACCTTCCTTCTCTCCATCATGTCTGCAAGCTCTCTGCCTTTACCAGTCATTGTCCCTATGTTCAGAGTCCCTACTCTAACCTCCACACTCCTGCCTTTCCTTCTCTCTCGCTGCCTTCTAACCCGCCTTCCTCCTCTCCTCTTTGATGGTCTTCGACCTACAGTAGTCCAATTTCCACCAGCACCCTGCTGGTCAACAGCACCGGAGGCGGTCGTTGTTAACCTGGGCCTCAACCGATCTTGTTTGGCAATCATATTTGTGATCCGCATGATAGTTTTGGCACAAGTTTTACAGATGCCCTTCCTGACGCAACCCTCACCATTTATCCGGGCTTGAGACCGGCACCAGAAGTACACAAAGTACACCCCTAATGGCTGGTTTGTCTTACAGATCACTACATTTCATTAAAAAAATAGCATAATTAGGCCTGTTTAATTAGACATAGTGCAGTGCAGCTTGCAAAACACTAGTTGCAGGTTTATTATTTAATTTTTAACATGCGGCAATCATTTCTTTTCTAATTAATTTCTAATTAAAATCTGAGAAAAGTTTAATCCCTAGTGATCTCAAGTAGCCAGGAGTCCAAGAGAACAAAATTGGCCTCGCTCTCTCTGGGTGGGTAGGATGGCCCCTCCTTCTCCCCCAATCACTCAACACAATGCTAGTCAGTGCAGGCGTCTGTCAGCTGACATAACAGATCTGGTGGTTGGCGCTTTCCTCCAAGCACGTTCAGCTGACCAATGACTTTGCGTGAGCGGCAGTTTGAAAAGAAGTGTTTCACAGGTCTCAGAGGAAGCCTGTGCTAGCGTTCACTCTCCTAGCATTGATAGTATTGTGTGATTTGGGGGAGTCCTAACTAGCAGGTGGAATTGGAAATGACTAAAATTGGGGAGAAAATTGGATAAAAAAAAAAAAAATCGGAAAAAAACTAAAAATCATGATACATATTCTTGAAGTATCGTGATATTTGCCCACCCACAGAGGTCCATATTTCAAAATTCTTTTTAGGACAAGCCAAACATATAATGAACTTTGCAATTACTAAGATCAACCATGTTAAAGTTAGAGCTCTGAGCAAAGGTTGACTACATCTACAAGCTTTAGAAAGTCCACCAGCATGTGAGATCTTAACAGGAGCTTCCTTACACAAATCATAGTAAGGCATTGCGGTAACCTGGGACACATCGCTGTCCAATGTGCTGATGTGAAAAGACAAGCTAGTTTACTGGCAATAGGCATCTTTGTACCTCTCCACTGACTGCAGCAATTGAAAAACAAATAAAAACTAAGTGTCCACTGTACGAATTGCCCCTCAGTCTTTTTAGATGCCTTCAATATCCCACAACGACAAACCTGTGCTGCAGGGGAGGAAAATTATTAAAGTGATATTAAATTTCAAGGAAGAGCAAAACCAGGACCAAAATTAACCCGGACAGAGCAATGAACTGCAAAATAAAGCATGGTCACATTGCTGGCAGTAATTTGTACTGCTTTATTCTCATTAGCACTCATTAACACTTATTAACACTCATTCCCAGAAAATCTACAGCTAATGGGCTGATAAACGCAAGGGGAGTGCCTGTGCTAATAGGAAAGCTCTGAGGGCCAGCATGTCGCATCTTTGTGTTCTTTGAGCATTGACTAACACTGTCAATTCGAACGTTCGAGTCTGCCCTGAAGGTTCAACTCATACAAATGCGATATAAGCAGTTTCCCATAAATACTCAGTGGCCTTAAACTGCACGCTATTTTCCTCTAAAGCACTGAATTAAAGGCAGGAAAAAAAATCACAGAAACTCTGAAAGAAAATCTACAGCTAATTATATAACTAACATGCCCACAAACACAATCACAATAGGAGCACAATGATCAAATTATTATGCAACTATGAAAAGACAACTATGTAGATATTTTTTCTAGAGTTCATTTACATTATGAAAACTAATTAAATAAATATTTGTACAATGTAAGGGCGGGCAATATGAGCTCAAATTTCTATCATATTTTTCACTATTTGGATGATGTTAATTTATTATTATTATTATTATTATTACTATTATTATTATTATTCCCTGCGACCCTGAGGGAGAAGCAGCTTAGAAAATGGATGGATGGATGGATGGATGGATGGATGGATGGATGGATTATTGTTATTACTACTATTATTGTTGTTGTTTTGTTGTACTACTACTACTACTACTACTAATATTAATAATAATAATAATAATAATAACAATAATAATAGTAACTATTATTGTTATTATTATTATTATCCATTTCTAAATGCTTTAAAGTTAACAAATGATACAAGGGACCTTCTTAACTTTCTAAAACTTAGCACAGTGAGACATTTTGAATCTGAAAGCTTTCTTTTATCTTCTCTGTTTTGGAAACACCTCTTTGTCATTCGCTCTTAGAACTCCTAAGTCTCCTCCTGTTTGTTTTGTTTTTACCTCCTTACTCATCCTCAATTCTATTTTTTTATGAAACAGGCAAGTTTCGTCTACTAAAGCACAACAACAGAGCCAATAACAAATATCACAACATCTGTGCCAATGCAGTGCATTACACTGATTAACATAAGGCAGTACTGCATTTACCTCTTTGTGTCAAACCTCTTTTTGTTGAGTTCATAAGAATTATTTGAATTGTCCAAGCTAATGTTTAATTTTTCTAGTATCAGGGTTGTTCATGGATCACTGTTTAAAAATACCATCAAAAATATCAATACAAATACAAGTTTTATGTACTGTGATACACTAATCTGATCCAGTTAAACAAGACCGATTATGCTCTCTCCGTGTTCTTTATGTACTGACATCTTCCACCATATGTTCAAAATTCTGAAACAGAATTTATCACAATAATAGAGAAATATTGTCATATTGCCCACCCCTACATCACGGTATCCATGGTACTCCAAAAGCCATACAGTGACGCACACATTATAGCAGAATTTCCTTTTATACCAGCATAAATCCCACCCCAAGTTCAAATTATTAATTATTTAGAATGTACAACAGACCTGGTTACCTGTGAAAGACTGTCATTGGAAGCATTATAATGGATGGTTTCTCTGGATGAGATTCCGCGTTATTCTCACCTCAAAAACATCTCATAATAATATCCTGAAAAAAGGAGTAACTCTCCTCTTCTGCTAATACTGTCTAAAAAGCATTTTTGACCCAACTAGGTCACCATGCTCTAAGATAGACATTTCAACAGCACTCGTCTAATCAAAGTAGTCTTGATGACTATCCATCATAAATGTTTTAGCAACTGTTTACTAGTTGACTATTTGTTGTTACTCTCCTTTTCTGTCTCCCACAACTTTTAATTAAGTCCATGTATTACAAATCTTCTAGAGTAGTCTCTTTGTAATTCTTATACAATTGAGCTATAACAGTGAAGCCATAAAATTTTCAATGAAAGGAAATGATGCTCTCTTACATTAAATTTTTATAGTGTGGAGACAGCAAAGTTGCAGACTGAAACTCAGGGATACTTCAGCAGCATGGTAGCTTTACAGGCACATTTTGGTGTAGGTGTTATTGGGCCGTAACCCTAAGCATTGTATGTGTACATGCTAACAACAGTTACAGTACTGTTTCAGATGCTAAGATTACATCACAAATACTTGATCAGTTGATAATTATCTTATTTTCAGCATCATTAAGGGACATATAGGGGTGTACAAAATAACTGAAGCACAACATTTAATTTGATCAACTACACATACAAAACAGGTGAACACTGGAGGAGCAAAATGACTAAAATAATTAATCAGCTGCCCTCTATCCCATCTATCAATGGAATGGGACCAAAAAAGAACACCACTGACCAAATATTATTTGGCTGGAGGACCATTCTCAGCACAGCAGTGACATTGACATGGTAGGGCCTTCAATTTCCAATGACGGGATGGGGTAGAGGGGGGGCTGATAAAAACACAAGCATTGGTCCTATTATCAGGAGATCACGATTTCAATCCCCGCTGAAGAGACATTCGTGGCTAGGAGTCCAAGACAGCACAACTGGCCTCACTCTCTCTGAGTAGATAGGGTGATCCTCCTACTTCCCAAACACTCAGCACAATGCTAGTCAGCACGGACATCTGTAAGCTGACTTAGCTTGCCGGCAGTCAGCGCTCTTCTCCAAGTGTGTTCAGCTGTCCAAAGTTGTGTTAGCGCCACTGCACTGGCAATGTAGTTTGATTAGGGGAGACCTGCCTAGTGAGTGGAAACAGACATGACTAAAACTGGAGAAAAATATTTCCTTAGGAACATACTCTGGGGGGTGTTATCTCCTCCCTTTCCCCATGTATTCGGTATTCTGTATTTTTCCTCATTCCTGTCGTCCCGTCCTGTCTCCCCCGTTTGTCATATTGTATGTGCTCGGACGGGTTGATGGCTAATTTCTCTGGTACTTGTGACTAGTGACAATAAAGGTTCATCATCATCATCATCATCAAATGGGGGAAAACACAAAGGCCAATGAGTATGAGTATTTCATATGGTGATTCCATTACTTCATACGCCTCCGCATTTATTATTGTATTTAGTAATATTATAACTTTATAGTATTTGCATGTTAATTTTGCTATCCATCAGATTTCTGTAAAACTGCTTTGCAAAAATAAAAAAAAGTACAGTGTACAAATAGAACTGAAGGGAACTGAATTAAATCAAATTCAGTTAGTCAGTCTTCTGCAGAGCTGACTGTTATCATGATCGTTAAGGTGGACAGGAATTAAATGGAAGAGATTTCACTGCATTGTAAACTGTAAGCATGGCCAGTGTTTAAATAGTATTTACAGCTGCTAAATTAACCGCTAATGCACGGTCATAAATTCGCTCATAGCCTGATGCATGCAAACACACTTTTATTGGCCCTATACGTCATGGTTGCCTGCACTCAGCGATGACTTGTAACACAAACTAGCCTACGAGTTTTAATAAATAAATGAAAGAAGGGTTGTTTTATTCTGCCTGCTTAATATTATCTGTAATGAGCTTTGCCTATAGCTGCTGCCCTGGAGGTTACACGGTTAATGATTTCTGCATCGGTGCTCAGTAAGTACGCTGAGAGTGTAAGATGGTAAGTGGGCCTCAAGGCAGCAACAGATAAAACAGAGGGGAAGATGGGATGTGTAAAGTGTAAATGGGCTAAGAAGCTTTGTATGCCTCTGTCCAACAATAACCTGCTTGTGGAAAACACAGGACTGGCATAACAATTGCCTAATGCTTCTTCTCAGCCCAGTTAAAGGACCCTGTGCAAATGATGTGAATTATTCAAAAGGAAAGGCACATGAACAGAGAACGGCATTGTTAAGCAGTGGCCATCTAAGTTCAGTGGCTCTATTTAATACATTCAAATTAATTCACATTTTCATATTCTTCTACTGCCCTGTGCTTTACTACATTACAGTAAATTACAAAGACTAAGCAGAGTTTTAGTGTAGAGCCAAGTACTAAACATCTAATAATAACCTAAGATAACTTTTATGTAGGACTGCTACAACTAATCAGCATTATTGATAATGGTAAATACGATGGCTTACAATTATTTGGCTTGATGACAGTTTTGCATTTCTGTTACATGATTAAAAGAGGGATATTATCCATGATATAGTGAGCCAAACGTTTATCTATGGCTAAACTGAGTTTAACTCATCAGACAAAGGGAAATGACTGGAAGGGTAACAACCCCTTTAAGGAGGAGCCAACAAATTTAAACATTTATAGAGGGTGAACCAGAAGGAATCAGCGGAATTGTGGAATTGTGTTTGTTTTGAACTGCAATCATACTTTTTTACTTGCTCAAGCGGACGAGGTAAATGCTACTGAAGCAACAGTAGCTAAATAGTGATGGTGTTTTTTCACAGGCACATATAGTTTTGAATAGTATTATATAAACTCTGTATTACTGCGTTAATGTATTTTTTATACATACTTACATACACACACACACACACACGCACACACACACACGCAAACAGATATAAAAGACTTAAATAAAGACCATAAAGACTTGCTTGCCGTTTTCTCTGAGTTTTAGACTCCCGTTCGCTCAAACACAGAGCTTTAGGTCAGTGAGGTTTTTTAAAACTCTGTTTTCAGTATTTGAATGTGGACTGATTAACAACTTTTTTATTTGAAAACACTGTCATCATGCGCATGGCTTTTGCCACTATATGTGTAATGAGCTGCTTTAGGGCTATGTTCAGACTGCATTCAAATTGGATGTGTTTCCCAAATCAGGCTGTATTCATACTGCAGTCAAATTGGGACTGTTTCTCAAATCAGATCTTTTGAGACATTGTTAATTGCAAGTGATCAGTTCAGATTTATCTCCAAACATCACTATCCCATCTGCGAGGGTTTCTGTGATTACGATGTAGCTACACTGGTGATGCGGATTTTACATGGCTGCAGGAAAGATGGAGGTCATCATCTCGCCCTTCAAAACTCAAAAATTCTCTGGCACAAGCATGACTCTTTGGTAAATCCAATCTCTTCCTAAATCCCAGCACTTCTATCACTCTGAATTTGACATCTTCATCGTTTGTCACAGTTCGATTGACAAAAATACACTTTGAAATCAGATTTGAGCAGAGTGTCCCAGCTGAGACACATAATTTGCCAATAAAATTATCATTGTTGTGATACTTTACATCACAATATGCTTTTCTGTCATACTGTGTGTACTGTCTGTAATTAAAGATCACTGATGAACTGTATATTTCATTAGCATAATTTATTCTGTTTACCTGGATTTAGTGCAGTGCAGCTAGTGAAACAATTAAATAAAATAAATACATTTTTGACAGTATTTCTTAAAATATGCACTACTGGTGCTTTTTGGCCTGTTCTAACCTATCAAACCTCAGGAGAAATAAAACTAAATACTGTGGTTCATATTGCATGTTGCAAAAACTAAATTTTTTCACCATATCACCCACCCCTACATCTAACGACATATAACCATGCAGCTTATGTTAGCACTGTATACGCAAGGGTCATCAGAAAGAACAAGGGCAAAATCATCATTATGAAAAATTTAATTCAAGAATTTCCAAGAACATATAGACACACACACATTTTCTAAGCCACTATTCCTTCTGGGCCAGGGAGTGCTGGAACCTTTCCCAGCACTCATTGGGCGGAAGGCAGGAAGCACCCCAGACAGGTCACCAGTTCATCACAGGGCAGACACACAGACATATACATTCATATACACACACACGCACACACACATCCTAGGGCCAATTTAGAATCTCTAATTAACCTGACTGCATGCCTCTGGACAGTGGGAGGAAACTGAAGAATCTGCAGAAAATTCCTCAGTCAAGAGCAGCTCTGTGGTCAGGAAGGTCCTCTTAGAGACCTACTTTCCTGACAAAGTTAGTTACAATCTCAATTTAACATGCTTGCCCCCCTTAGCTAACACATAATGAGCAGGAGCAGGGACAATCATGGCAGACTGTGGACTCCACAGGAAGGCAAATCTCCAGGACCACTTTTTGTGACCACTAGAGCAGAGGTCACTAATAGGCAGACTGCGGTCCAAGTCCAGACCTAGACGCTGTCTTATGCGGACCTGGACCTGTAACCGATAAACTATGAATAATTATTTAATTTCGACAGGGTGGTCCTATCTTAATCACACACAGGGGAGGGACATGGTGAGACA
Source organism: Pygocentrus nattereri (assembly GCF_015220715.1). Classification (NCBI taxonomy): domain Eukaryota; kingdom Metazoa; phylum Chordata; class Actinopteri; order Characiformes; family Serrasalmidae; genus Pygocentrus; species Pygocentrus nattereri. The sequence goes on from NC_051220.1 coordinate 15,324,910, forward strand.
CAGCAATCAGAGAAGAAAGTGAGCCATATTATTTTACATGGTGTGCTCTAAAAAAGGGAAACTGACAAATATTCTTGAATTATTACTGAATTGTACTTTAGGCTACTTCAGTAAACAGTAAATGTTACGGAATCATAATGCAAGTTAGACATTATGATGTTCAGGACCTTTGCTTGAGGAAATTTTCTGTAACTGGACTTAATTGAATTTAATACCCCTGCACTAGAGGACGGCTAACACAAACTGTGCTTTGCAACAGATGGTCTACACTTACAGTACACACACACACACACACACATATATATATATATATATATATATATATATATATATATATATATATGTGTGTGTGTGTGTATTATATATAAACAGTGGCAGGGGAAAAATATAATACAACAGACAATGAATATCTGATTGGTAACTGGGTTCCAAAAATAATAATACACAGGGCCTAAGTAATAATGTTTTATTATTTAATTATAATTCATTTTAATGTGCATTAAGCAAGAATGCTCAAGAAACATATTGGCATTGATATGTGATGAAGTATGTATTATGCTCATGATAAGCAAAAAGTGATAAAATGCCTGGATTTCATTTATATCCATAAATAAAGTATTACATTTCTCTATCATGCTAATTTAGGCAGATCTAGTACCAATTTCTACAGTTTCTAAACGTTTATGTATCAGCATCAGTACACAAGTATGTGAAAAATATTGGACACTGCCATCGGCTTACAATACCCATATCTGTGTATTCCTAGTATTAAACTTACTGTTAGACAAACAGGATACCACAATACTTTGATATTTTAGTCCACAAGATGGTGCTGAGATAGCACTTTTTTCTCTTTTTTCTGTCTAGTGAGACCAAGGCTTCTGCCAGTGGCACCGTAGTTAGGAACAGTTAGAGAGCACACTGGATAACACCATCAACTCCCACTCAAGCGGGGTACAATTTCTGCCCAGGTAAGAATCTGTAATACAGCCATATGAATACTTGGGCAAAATTCCACCATAGGACACTGTAGATGAAAGCATCTGTTAAATATATAAGAAAGCATTTCTGAATGCAGTCCTGCTGTGTTTTACACAACAACAAACTTGTTTTTGTAAGGACACTGATTTTCTTAAATGGTGATTTGTTACAATATTTATCTACAATAATAAAAGAGCTCTATTGTATAAAACATGTTTTACTTTTGGAGGCATAAGTTGCAGTCAAAACTAATACATTTAGTAATAATTCATTCAAAAGCAATGGGTCATATCACAATCATAGCATTACAAATCTTTACAAAGTCACACCAGGATTTTATAGTGGCTCAGCTATTGTAATAATGTCATGGAGCACTTAATGGTTTCCATTTCCAATGACACACTAACTGTACACAAGCAATGTGGACCTACGTGCTAGGGGTTTCTAATAAAGTGGACAGTGACTGTGTACCACTGGATTTCTATTATATATATATGAAAGGCAACAGTGAAGAGTCGTAACAACATTACTGTCTATAGCTTTCCATCTGAGCGTCCTGCATCATCTCAGGATTTACTGAATGTTGCCACGGGTCACAGATTTTATGAGCATTCTGACGCATTCTAAAATGTGTAGTAATTTTTCTTTGCAGCCCCATTTTGAAGCATGCCATATGGAAATCTCAAACATCATATGAGCGAAGTTGCAATATGCTGCAAAATGCTTGCAGTATATGTTATTCTTATCATGCAGCCCAACTGTCTCTTACTTACAAACAAGCAGCAAGAAAAAAGCCAGAGCCAACAGATTCAGTAACTGAATTCAAAATGAAAACAAATAGCTCAAGAAGAAATAAACTCCTAGGTAGTGTGCCTTCGCAAAATCCCACTAGATCATAGAGTGAGCACAATCATTTTTTCAAAGCCTAGCTATTGCTCATTAAACTGTATTGGAGCTTTTGGAAATTGAAATGTGAGGCTGCAGAGGATGCATTCATGTTCATCCCCTGAATTTGCACTGCAGCAAAAAGAAAGGTTCCGTTTTTTCATTTAGGCTTGTAGCGTAGGACTCTTTGCTCAGCCAGCACAGTAGACCGAGTATAAGTCGTATGTGACTCGGGAGAGCTAAATTATAACGCTCCCTCAAAGTTATAATTCCACCCAAGCAGATAATATATGGAAATGAACATTCAGCGTTCAGTCCTGCACAGGAACGTTTTGATCTGATCTAACAGATTAGAATTGCAGCTGATCCAGGTACATTTTAATGGATTAAGTTATCAGCTATATTATGCACCATCCAAAGGTTGTTTCTTGTTGGCACTCTCTTGACTTCACCAACATAGAGGTGCCATAAAAGGATACAAATATACAGCTTCACTCACAGTTACGCTGCAGCATTTTAAAAAAAACTTGGCAATTTGTCAGATCAGTTGAGCAGATTGGATCATATCTCTATAAGACACTATATAACCGTCATTAAAAAAAATACCAATCCAGAGCCTCATATTATGCACACACTACAGAAATGAAGCACTGTCATATCTACCTTAAACTGTGTGGCTCTACTGCGTACAAAAAAAAAAAAAAAACAGATTAAATCTGCATATACAAGACATTTATTAAGACGCATCATGAGTCTTTCAAAACAACAAAAATTCTTGGTGCTAAACACCTTTAGAGGCAGATGGTAACGTTTGTTTATTGAAAATCAGCTGTGTCATCAGCAGGGGGGCTAGGGAAAGAAGAAAGCAGTTGGGAAAGTACTGACAAGTAGGAAGCAAGAAAGCTAACTGGCTAATTTCGCCACTTTAAGCTTATCCTTTAGTAACTGAATACAATGAACAACAAGACAATGACATTGTTAATGGCAGTTTGTGAATGCAGACCACGCCTTGGTAAATGAGATAATGAGAGGAGGGGAATTCTGAGGGAGTTCAGTACGGCTTCTGTGGGTCACGAGATCACCGACCCCCCTATATATATGAAAGATCAGATGCAGGCGTGGATAAGGTGGAGGAGAAGGGGGAGGAGGTGGGGTGCGAAATTTCATCAGAAGTAGGAGGAGTGAAGGACTGGTATTTCTATGAAGCTGGAATTGAGAAGGAGGAGTTTTAGGCATGGTCTTTTCTCAAACTTCAGTTATGTCATAACTCAATTTCATTATTTGGTAATTATTTTAAATTTCATGATCATGACAGGGCTAATATTACAGCAAAGGACAAAGGCCTGTAAGACCAGAAGATAATCTGAATCCAATTAACTTAACTTTTCCAAGCAAAAGAAACACAGAGAAAATTTCTTTCACATCATTTGCCAGACCTATATTACAACACACTGTGAAGTAAGAAAATGACTAGATATTCAAAAATGTTCATTACCACACCTGTCACACATATTCTTTCTCTGCATGTAACTCAAGTGGGCACTGAAGATACAAAATCTATTTCTCCAGCAGTGTTGGGTGTCAATTCCAATTTGGAACTGGCTTCATCTATATCTACTAAAAAGAAATGACCTCATAAAAATTTCTTATAACTAAAGTGAAACATCAACTAAAAGTTGAGGTGAAATACAATCTAGGATCTAGCTCTGAATTCAAAACCTGCCTGGATTAATGCCACTGCTACGGAACTTGTCCTAATTCTGAAAGAACAATTTCAAATGTGTTCTCTCTAAGATATATTCTGTATCTGAGAAAATAGCAAAGTGTACACTGTAGCTAAAGCTAAGGCCACTTACTGTGGAGTCTTGTTTGTTGGATAACAGTGGGTCACATGGACACTATTTTAGGTTGACAGACAATAGATAGGAGCCGGTGCACCCAGTCAAACACCACTTCATACATCATTGCAGTAGTCAAGATGTCTGGTACCAAGAATATCTAAGATCTGTGGGGCTACTTATCAAAATGACAGACTTATCTATGCCATAATGAGTTTCAACAGCATGTCCAAAAAATGCCTGTATAATTTGAACAATGCATGTTCAAATTATATTTATGTGCAAATTCCACTTCTTAAAATGTAGTTAATGAGCTGGTTCTATCTCACAAATCCCTTCTGTTTTTTTTTAATCTAGCTACAGACACTTTTTATCTTCTTAACGTTTTATATATGCGTTTTATCTTACTTGCTTGTATGTATTCCAATATTGACAACACTCCTAAAACAGACTATTAATATTTACCCTGCTCTCCTACATTTTTGGAATCCCTTATTGGAACATTAAACAATAAAATTGGATGATGAAGGGGATACATTCATCCTCGATATGTATGAGACATAAAGTTATGCAATTTAAAATCTTTCATCGACTGCACTGGACCAAAGTTAAGTTGTCTCATATTAAACCCAATATTGATACAAAGTGTGACCATTGTAAGCAGAACCAAGCCACTCTGATTCACATGCTCTGGGATTGCCCTAAACTTTTAAGTTTCTGGCAATCAATATTTGATATGTTTTCCATTGTAATTGATAAGCAACTAGAATTATCAGCCCCCCTTGCCTTATTTGGTGTGGTAACACAAAATCTTATTTTAAACAATAACAAATTAAGCCTTTTATCTTTTGCCACATTAGTAGCTAGAAGACAAACTTTGGTTAAATGGAAAGACTGTAACCCCCCAACGTTTGCGCAGTGGATAAGGGACATGGTGTATTTCATTCAGTTGGAAAAAATCAGTTATACAGTTAAGGGGTCAACAGAGAGATTTTTATTGATATGGCAATCTTTCCTTAGTCATGTTGAGTCTCTGAGTTCTGGAAGTTTTAAGCTCCAGTAGAATGATCAGGTTATGTTACTAGGAATTTTGGAAACAAATTGTTGGGAGAACTTTACGGTGCCTTAGGGGCGTCTTCCCTCCTGTACTGTTAGATTATAGGAAAGGTACTAAAATATACTGGTTTTAGCCCCTATCATTTTATCATTGTTTATTATGTCATTATTATTTTCATTATTTTGTGTGTTTTGTCTCTCTATCCGTGTGTGTATAGTATTGGTGTGATTGTAGATAAACATTAATGTAACTATAGGTATAAACAAGTATGTTCTGCTGGGATTGTCAAATTTTATTGGTAAGGCACAAATGCCATGCACACAGATACTAGGCATATTTATGTATTTTATCTATTAGTTGTTTATTTTAAATGTATAAGTTATTTTTGTTATATTTGTTATTTATTTATTTATTTATATTTGTCTCTTAGGTTATATTTTCTAAGGGAAAGGGTAGGGGTGGGGGTTCTTGAAAGCTTCAATTGTATAACGTATTTGTAATTAAAAACTAATAAATAAACTTGGTTCAAAAAAAAAAAAACAATAAAATTAAAATTGTCCTTGAATTACAATATTTGGATTCAAAACCATTTCTTCTGTCATTATATCATTAATTGTTTAAACACACCAAAGCCCTTTCTAATTATCCAGATAAAGTAAAGCTTTCCATCCAATATTTTTTTTTATTGTAGTTTACTTGTTTTACTTTTTTCAGACCACTGGAGGGCACCAACTGCAGATCAGCTCTTGGCACAGAAATACCTTTTGCGTTGAACAAACAGTAACCAGAAAAAGTGTAAAAGATTTGTGTTAACAGCCACTTTATGCAAATTACACAGACGTCTCATATGCACAAAAAGCTCTGACTTTGTTTAAACATGCTATCTTGAGAAAAAGGACTAAGACATATTTACTATTGGTCACCTCCATACAGTTGGTCACCTCCATTGTAAAGACAGCAGTTGCTATGTTTCTCTACAATCAGCATTTCTCAATTCCTAAATTATACAGAAATTTTGGAAAAAGAATTTAGAGTATTCCCCCCCAAAATGTCAACACATAGTCTTGTTACAGGCCAAATATTTTTCGTACTCCTAATACAAAAATGAGGTAAACTGCTGCAAGGCTGCTGTTGCTCTTGACTTCCAACCATGACAAATACCCGACTAGAGATTTGAATACTGCCACCTGGAATGTTCAACCAAGTATGTGTATTTCATTATCTGTGAACGCTCCTACTTTATTTAATAATGCTTTAACTTTAACAGATCTGGAGTCTTTTCTAGACTGAAGGTTACTGAGAAAATTGCATACAGACTATACTGCCAAAAGTATTCACTCACCCATCCAAATCAATGAATTCAGTTGTTCCAATCACTTCCATGGCCACAGGTGTGCAAAACCAAGCACCTAGGCATGCAGACTGCATCTATAAACATTTGTGGATTTCAGCAGTTGGGCTTAGTTCCTTAGTTCCAGTGAAAGGAACTCTTAATGCTTCAGCAGATCAAGAGACTATGGACAAATTCATGCTCCCAACTTTAAGGGACCAGTTTGGGGATGGCCCCTTCCTGTTCCAGCATGACTGCGCACCAGAGCACAAAGCAAAGTCCATAAAGACATGGATGAGCGAGTTTGGTGTGGAAGAACTTGATTGGCCTCAACGTGATAGAACACCTTTTGGATGAATTAGAACGAGACAGGCCTTCTTGTCTAACATCAGTGTCTGACCTCACAAACGCACTTCTGGAAGAATGGTCAAAAATCCCCATAAACACACTCCTAAACCTTATGGAAAGCCTTACCAGAAGAGTTGAAGCTGTTATAGCTGCAAAGGGTGGGCAGACATCATATTAAACCCTATGGATTACGAATGGGATCTCACTCAAGTTTATATGCATGTGAAGGCAGACGAGCGAATACTTTTGGAAACATAGTGTATTTGCTTACTTTGTCTCATATTTCTAAGAAGGCCCCTGAGGCCATCCAGCCTCAACTGAGTAGATTGTATGATGAAAAAAAATGACAAGATATTTTACTTAGATTGTAAACACTGTATTTCTAAAGCCTAAGGTCTTACATTACAATTATACAGCCATCTAGGTTTTGGCTGGTCAGCCTCAGAGGCAGTGGGACAATCAAATATGAAAAGAAAGATTTAATTTCCATTTTTTAGTTTGTTGTTCTGAAAGTACTGATGATTTTTATTAATCCTTTTCATTTCCTAAACTGTCTCCCATTATTGTGCATCATGTCATATTAAATTATTGAATCCTGTACAATGAAAACTTTCAAAGAAATTTATTTTCATTACTATGTGTACTGATGATTATTTGCACAGGCAAATGAATGAATTGTTTTTAAAAAAAACATCTTCTGGTTACCATTTTAAGAACTGGATATATCATCAGCTCCTCATAATTAATCACTGCAGGACACAATCGTCCATGATTTCTTGAACAAAGTTATTTTAGAAATAAACTGCATTTGGACAGCTAAAATTCTATTAAGATAAAAGTAGAAAACAGGTCATCTAAATCTAAATATCAAAGTAGAACAGAATTCCCTTGAATACTCACTTTGCCAAACCTTTACATATGCTTTCATCAGACCTGTTCTGGAGGATAAAAATCAAAAGGTAATCAAAGAACCACCAAAAGCAAAGCTGTTCTCTTACCATCTGGATAAAACTGTGACATCTCTATATTTTAAGCATTCTTCACACATAGCCTTTTTCAAAGAAATAAAGTGCTGCAATTAACTGAATGTAATTTTGGACAGAATTAATTAGATTTGTATAGTAATACAGAAGACCCTTTATCTTTTTTTAAAATACTTCTGTTGGGAACTGCCTTCATACCCATAGAGATCACTGTGGATATGGAGGGTAGACAGAATATCATTCTCAGATCTACAGTTGACTCCCATTTCAATATAGTACCTCAACAGGTACCATTCTGCCTTAGTATATGTACCATTTTGCCTTAGTATATGTACAATTAATAAACATGTAAAGGTAAAGGTTTTTGACATAGGGCTCTTCTCTAAATATACTGTCACTTAATTCCATATATGCATTAGTAGTGGGAGATGCGGAAAAGCTATAACGCCATGATACTGATACAGTCCTGGGAAAAAAAAACTTCTAACTTCTGACTCGGTGCTATAACCCCTTAAGAGAAGAGTGGTGTGTGATGTTTGTTTATGTGAGTTTGAGATGCATCTGTTCTCAGTTGTGATCTTCATTAGCAAGATCAGCCACTTTAGACTTGTCCTTTAACAGCTTAATACAATAAATAAAAAAGACAACTGATAAATAAATTAATATGTATATGACAATTCATTTTCAGCTAAAATCTGACAATCATGATAGGCTTAACCTCAATATTTAGATTTTCTGACGTTTGATAAACAGGAACAGACAAAAGAAGCACCAACAGTGCCGAATTCTGCCATGAACTCAGAGTTTTTATTTATTTAGTGTTTCATATAACTGCACTAAATCCAGGACCGGTTACAATAGAAAATGCGGACAATATCCACGATATGCTCAGAAGATCACACTATGTCACACAATTTATCTCGATAAAGCTAAGTGTCGTCTTACTGCCCACCCCTAACATCCCCTGCATTCTAACTAAGCGTTCCACTATTTCTCAGACCAACAGGAACAACGCAGTTAACTGAGCTGGAGCTACCTAGCTACATATCACTCTTTCGACATGTATGATTGCTAAGCAAGCCAACATCCCAAAGACGGTACGAATTTAAATAGTCCATTAAAGCCAAGAGCTCTCTGCTGCTGCTAAACCTCTGCTGAAAGTGAACTGAGGTCGTGTGTACGGATTTGTGTATTCTCTTCCTCGCTAATCCATAGAGTCTTCCATTAAATAACAGCAAATCTGCCTTTGTAAAAATCCATATGACGTCAGCAAGCATAGGTACCCCATGCATAACTTTACAGCCTCGGCTGCTATCTCAGTCCGCACAACCAACGCTACGATTCTCGCTGCTGACTAGTGAAAGAGTACTGACATATGGGATTTTTTCAAGGGACGTATTATGGTAGCTCATCTGGTGCTTCATCTTAATCAACAGGATGGTACATCCCTAATTTCTTAAGAGCCTCTTTGGCATTCCTGCCCCAGTGCCCACAGACTTAAACCTATTTGCAACTGTCGCTATTTAAGCCATTCCCTTGGTTGCTACCACTGGTTGCATTTCTGAAAGCAAATTTCCATAAACCAGGAGCCACAGCAGCTTGTTAGCTAACTGTGCACAGCCTACGTGTTTTGATCAGGTGTGTGGATCAATAAAGAGATGTTTTTCTTTTTTATATATATTATTTTGCGGCTCATTATGCCGAGTTGAACGAAGGTGTTATTTTATCAGAGTCTAAACGGCTGTACTGGTGCTTCAACCACACAGCCTTGCTAGACAAGGATTTCACACACAGGTACTAAACATGGACAAGCACTGAATAGGAATTACGGGGCTATGAATCACTGACGCTTAAACACACAGGACCGTAACATGCCTCATTAAAATCGTCGAGACGAAGCCAGGAGATAATGAAAAACCTCAAGAGAACACTGAACGCAAGACATCGGACATGAAGGCTGGTCGCACTGATGGGAATCCACTGTGAACACCATCCAAACCCCACGTTTCTCACAAGGTCACAGCAGCTATCTTTCTAAAGGTAGTTACACAACGCAAAAACACACATTTCTTCTTACCGTATACTCCCTGGCAAAGAATGCCCTTCAGAAACGCAGCCAGCAGCCAGAGGAGAGCAAAAACTACATCCATTTTTTACGTTGGTGTCAACATGTCCAGCTGTGGTGGCGGCAGCTTCCTCCACGGGCGAAACCAGACTTGCGGTCTTTACGTCTCGCGTTGTTTGGCAACGAATTCGAGATAACGAAGATGCGGAGAAACCAAATCCTCTAATATAAACGCTGCTTTAAGGGTCATTTCAATCGACCGACATAGTTACTGTTTTTCCTTCTCTCCTCCACCCGGTCTCGGCGTGTGAAGACTGTGGCTGTGATGGGCAGAGCCCTCGGAATGAGCAGGGGAGCCCACTCAGGCTGAAAGTGACCTGAAAATAACGACTTTAGTTTTGCTCATCTCCGTCTTCTCATCCATCACTCCTTCGCCGGTTACCTCACGAAAGAAAAACACGCCGACTCTTCTTGAAACGACGAGTAAAGAAGGTGAGAAGCTGACCGACCGTGCCTGAGAGACGACACCTCCTCCCTCAGCCTCCCTCGCAGGCACAGAGCAGCGGCCAAAGAGGGGAAAAAGGCACAGCGAGGCGGCAGCCTGCCTCTCGCCTCATATGCGCTCACTCACTCAGCCTGCAGATTTTTCATCGTGTAGCCCACGACGACTACTCATCTCCGGCGCCGGGCGGACGAGGTCGGGTCCGTTTTGTAAGAGCCGTGTTGGCTACCTCATATCCGTTTGAAGCCTCGGTACCCGGCGAGAGGGGATACGCGGCGGGGAAAGATGTTACACCTGAACGCATGTGTTATTGGTCCCTATTTTCTTGATGACTCGCGGTTGAGAGGGGATGGATTTCAGAGGGGAGGGGGCGGTTTAGCTTAGGCGCACGCACGCTGCTGCGCCATACCAGCTGGCTGACTACGTCAAAGCGCTTTTTTTGTTTCCCACCCATATTCCAAAGAGCTCCGCCTCCTGCTCTGGGATTGGCCGGTGGTTCACATTTACAAGCAAGTGCGGCGATTTACATATCCCAAACTGATAGCCAACTCCAGCGCAGGAAGCCCCGGATTATCTTGTACGGGCCGGAGGCCGTCGGCCAATCATATCAGGGTTTGTCGGAATATGGGTGGGAAACAAAATAACGCGTTCAGATCTCATTAGTATGAGCAGCACTTGAACTGTGAGAAACGAACAAATGTGGTTCATTATACATTGAAGGGAGCTCGTCTACGGAGGCTGCAGGGGTTTCAAACGCGCATTACTGGTTAAAGCTAAAATCATTTTACTTAGTGCAGAAACGGATGGTGTGTAATTATCTTTTTTTATTGCCAGTGAGCTATCTATCCATCTCGTTCTCTTCCACCTCCTATAGGGCCTCTGGTGAGTTTATTATCATGGACAGCTTATTGGACAAGGCAAAACATCAACCTCAGCGGCAGCTGCTTGTGGATATAACGCACTTCACTGCACAAGTTACTGTATCAGCCAATGCTGATATACACTCTTCATTGATGTCCAAAATACTGGGTAATAGGTCACATGCCAGATCTAAATTAAAACAAATGAATGACCATATTACAGTATTAAGTGCTGGCAGATTACACATACAATGGCCTATTTAAATATAAGCCTAAAGCTTACAGTTATTAATGTCACTTTAAAGAAACCAAACGCCATACGTGTCGGCTGCATACAATGGGAGAGAAATCGGTTTTCTTATTAATCTAAATGACAAGTGTGGTTAAAGTAGCCTTGACTGGTCAATGGGCCATCTTTTTATATGCGCTAGGCACACTGACCAAATGGAGCTGTGTACATACAGTGACATCTCCTGGAGATAAAGGGAGCAAAGTCTTCTTTGCTTTACTTGACAAGTGCTATATGTAACAGACTATGGCAGCTCTTTTTTGTGAACAGGTAGAAGGGGACTAAGGGAGGACTGAGGAGATGGATTTTCTTGAGGATGGATTTTACAAGTTTAAAACTACTAATAAGGTGAAGGAGTTTTCTTATAATTGTTTCCTTATATTCTCCTATTTCTCCCAATATAAGTCAAAATTAAGCTGGAGTATTTCTCCCTCATTACGTAAGGTTACTTAAGGGAGAATGAGGACTAACACAGGCTTCCCCTGTGACATGTGAAGCAACCACCACATGTTGAAGTTGCCTCCCACACACTGTCAAAGTACTTGTAGGACTGTTCAATTCGGTACATGTGCCCTACGCTTGAATATCATCTCTATCAGCTTAGTTAAATTTCTGTTAAATGAATTGACTGCCTCATGCCTGAATATATATATATATATATATATATATATATATATATATATATATGTGTGTGTGTGTGTGTGTGTGTGTGTGTGTGTGTGTATGTATATATATGTGTATATATATATATATATATAGAACACTTTACAGACTGTAGTCCATTTCTTCTACTTTCTAAATTACTTTCTTAGCCTCTTTTTACCCTCTTCTGCAATGGTCAATATTACAAAAATACAAATTGTCCAACAAGTAATTCGTAACGTGACTGCAGTGTTTGGAAATCAGGCCAATCAGCATTTCTAGCATAAATCTTTGTTCAACTGAGTGTTGGAATGGCTTGATGACTTTGAACATGGCAGGATAGAAATGTGCAAGCCAACAGATGTATCACAACCAGGCAAATCACAACTCAACCCTGGTGTTAACAGTTCAGGCTGTTGGTGGCAGTGATTGTGTGTTTCCTGGCATACATTAGGGCCCCTCAAACCGACTGAAGAACATTTTAGTGGCACTGTATATCTGAACACTGCTATGCATCCCTTCATGTATAGTTTTGGCATTTGATTAACCATCCTAATGCATTATTTAATGCTGATTGATCTGCCACTTTAAATACTTTAAATTGAATGTGTTTTGTCAGCAAGCACAGACATCTTAACACTGCCAAAACTAATTTGCACAGTTTGAAGAAAGCATATTGTAATTCAGAGACAGCATCATTTAAATAAATACAGATGGCAACGTAGCACTTACTTCTATCACATTTATGTGGGTAGAATCAGCAGTTTGCAAATCTGCATAAACCTTAGGGCATTTTTCTTATTTATCTTTGCTCTAGCTCATAGAGACTCATTTCCTGGCTTATGTAGCATATGCTTATTCTCTATATGTTTGCAACACACACTAGTAAGCAACTAGTAAGTGAACAGTAAAGCAGAACAGGAGAACTGAGGATGTTGTTTGATTCATGTGACAGCTACACAGAGCCAAAATTAACCCATGTCAAACCCACAATGTTCTGCCACTCACTGCTAGTCTTACCAGTCACTTAATATTTTCAAATGACTTGTTAAAGTAACCTTATTTACATATACATACTGAATGCTTAAAGCCTAGAGATACAAAACATAACAGAAATAAGTATTGTGCACTGTATAAAATGACTCAAACATGAGCAAGTAAATCTGTGGGTGGAGCTGTTCTAAGCTACTTTAATTCATATTTCGTCTGTTGAGGTTAGTGAGAAGGATAAACCACCAGCACTTCTGGCTCCGCACTGAGGTTTAAAGGATAAAGGATAAAGATTTGACTGAGTGAAGTCGAGTGACTGATACCAGAATGACAAAACAATAAAATAGTTCTCATTATTAACCCAATTAAATCACAGGCTTATTAAATAGTAAGGTTTATTATTCAATAACTACAGGGACTTCAATGCAAACTGGCTAAGCTTTCCTTAGGATATAGAAAACTTTAGGCCCACTGGTTGGCCTTGGCCATTTAAGGGCTTAAAATTACAGTGGGAGTTTATTTTTGTTTCTGCTCTGCCTCGAAGTAGGGAGAGAGTTGTGAGTTAAGAGAGTCCGGTCTTGGCCCGGAGACTCTGCAGTCTTCTTCCTGATGGCAGCAGGCTGAAAAAGCTGTGTAGTGGGTAAATGTGATCACCGGCCATGCAGAGGGCTTTACGGGTTAGCTGTATATCTCTTGGAGAGAGGGGAGGGAGGTGTCAACGATCTTCTCAGCAGCTCTCACGATGCGCTGGAGTGTCTTGCGGCAGGACACAGTGCAGGCACCATTTCCTCTGTTCTCCTGTTCCATATGCCATTTTTTGTAGCATGTTGTGCTTAACAATAATGAATAAAAAATTAAGAAATTGTTATTAAACATAGATGGATTTTGATGTCTTAATTTATGACTTTAGGGGTATTTTAAGACAAAAAATATATAATAGCTGGCTTAACAGACTGGGGCTAACTCAACGTAATTACACTGTAATACTGTTTCACCAACTAAGAGCACATACCCTACAAAAACACACTACATTACAAGAGCATAAGTATGTGGCCACTCCTTCAATTTTCTATTTACTTATTACCTAAGATCAGTGCCCTTCCATTTAGTGGATTCAGCTGTTTCTGCCACATCTAGAGCCTAGAGCAGGGTCTACGCTACACAAATATTTTACCCTTTTTTTAGCCAGATTTTACCCTGACATTGATCCTTCTGACAAAGATTTACAACCTGAGGCAATTTTCCAGGTCAGAAGCTCAGTTGAAAGTAATTGACAGCATGGATGATCTGACAATGTAAGAAGGGAAACAAATCAACCTTTACATTTACGATCTAGCTCCAAAACTCGAAACATTCATGACTCCTGTAAGATGAGATGGTCAATGACATAACTCAATGAGTGTTCTTAAGCAATAGTCAATGAGTCAGCTAGAAGAGAGGAAAAAAGGGGAAAAAAAGGCGACGTGTAAGCCTCAGATCACAGAAATGGAGGAGTTGTTTGCACAGGCTAATAACTGTCTCCATAATATTTATAATGTATGGACCCATAATTTGTACTCACATTTTTAAAGTAATATAGCATATACCCAGCTTAAAAAGTACTTAAAATCAAGCATACAGCCATGCAATCTCCATAGATAAGAAGTAAGTTTGTCAAATTTCTGCTTTGTTAGAGCTGCCCTGGACAAGTCTGAGCACCGCTGGTGAATGTCGAAGCAACACTTCAGTCGTGTCTTGCATGGCCACGGAGCAGGATCATCAACTGCTGAAGTGAGCCGCACATAAAAATTGTCTGTCCTTGGTTGCAACACTCACTACCAAGTTCCAAACTGCAACTGCCAATCAAAGAACTATTCATCATGGATAGGATTTCCATGGCCAACTAGCAGTATATACGTATAAAACAAGTCAAGTGCCAAGCATTAGCTGGGGTAAAGTGTACCACAATTGGACTGTAGAGTAGTGGAAACACATTCTCTAGAGTGAGGAATCCTGCTTCACTATTTAGCAATCTGACAGCTGAGTCTGGGTTTGGCAAATGCCAGGAGCTAGACCTTATCACCTGACATCAGTCTCTGACCTCACTAACATTTCTGTAGCTAAATGGAAGCAAATCCCTGCAGCCATGTTCCAGAATGCAGTTGAAAACCTTTTCAGACGAGTGGTTGTTGTTATAGCAGCAAAGAACACCTCCATATTAATGCTGATGGTTTTGGAATGAGTTGAACAAGCACATATGAATATGATGTTAGGTATCTACTTATCTTTGGCCATGTAGTGCATGTGGTGCTAGATGATTTCGATGGACACAAAGCATGTATCAGAATGTACCAAAATTACTACTCCTATAAACTACAAGGAGGCTGTTACTACACCATGTCCTCAATATAATGTATTGTCAATGCAGTATTCAAGAATATAAGAATAGCAGAAGATGTGCATAAAAATAGCAATTCTTTCTCTAAAGTCTTTCAAGAGCATACATTTCACTACTATATGTTCCACTATATGTTTTTTGGCACCTCTGCACCTCTCAGATTTATACACTTACATATATAGACAGTAATCGAGTTAGAAACAAAGTTCATGTGGTGCTTCATAAAAAGGGAGGGAGTTAAATTTATTTGCCAATATAATACAGGCCTGCAGGAAGTGCTGCAACAATCATAAAGGTAAGATGTTATAGATAGCAAGCATAATCTTCTGCAAAACCTACTTCTACCATCCATTTCTGGCACAGTAAAAACAGCAGACCATAACTACATGATGAAGGTTCCTTGATGCCACTAGTGAAAGGAAAGCTCTAATTCTGCTAATGTTCAGTCTTTAATATTGGTAGTAATAATGTGCAATGATGCAGGCAAATTCAGATATTCATCAAGTCTGCTGTCCACATTTTAAAAAATCCACATTTCTCTGTGGTGTGAAACATAAACCCAAAGCATGAATTGTTTAGTTATAGTTATTAGTACTGCCCCTATACAGAATATTTGTTGAATAAGAATGTGCAGAAGCAAAGAGCTTTCACTGCTAAGAGCTACTAATACTTGTGATAGTTTTCTGATTTCAGTTAATAATAAGATTTCTAAAGAAAGATGAAATGGTAAGAAAATACAAATAAGAGTTCTGAATGACTGATCAAAAGAAACCACATCCATCACTGTTTCACATTTACAGTACAAAGAACACATCATGATGTACTGATCCTTTGCTAAAATGAGATTGCATAAACAAATCAACTTTTCATTCATAATTACAGTTGTATGCAAAAGTTTGGTCACCCTGGCCAAAAAGGCATATTTTGTTGATTGTTGAAGTGAAAAGAAGTAAACACAACCTCTACAACAAACTAAAAACTAACATGTTTTTGGAAATGTCATTTAATTTTAAATATTGAAAGAAAAAAAAACCCTCAGCAGCCATGAGCTCCTCACGAATAACATCACAGTTGTGATGATCTAGAGCACTCGCCCTCGGCTCGTGCCTGTGACCAAATCAGCTGTGATGTTATTCGCGATAACACACTCCCTCTCATGTTGTATTGCTTAACAGTCCACTTAACTACACCTAATAACATTAAGGCTGGGATGCTAAACAGATCTGGCAGCTGTGCAGCTCTGAACTCAGAGTTAAACCGTGCAAAAGAATCTAGTACATGCGACAATGTAGGCACAACTGTACCTTCAGGTCTCTTCACAAGTTCCATCAAATGTACAGTTTCACACTCCTTTACAAATTAAGCTGAAAGGTGAGACCAATACAAGGTATATGCAGTACAGTACATGCCAGCACAGCTTATTACCACAGCAAAGAAGCTCATTCACATGCCAACTGGCATTTTTCACAGCTACATATTTTGTATGCAGTCCTGAGGCTCTCACTATTTGATAGCTGGTTGTACAGTAGCAGTGAAACAGCGTCAGGGTGGATGTGATAGCTGCAGACGGGTGGTAGCCTAAGGCACAAAAGCAATGCACTGTAGAAGGCAGACAAACTTTTTTGGTTTGGGAATTCCTAACACACAGCAGTGAACATTTATTTTGACTCCTGATCTAATCGTACCCGAAACATTTTATGAAAGCCACAAAGCAGAGTGTAAATTTTAATGGGGTTTTGAGACTCGTGTCATCCAAAAATTAGCTTAATTCATAGGCCTAAAGTTGTCATGCCCTGAACTATCCTAAGGACTAAAATGCTGCAAAATCATTTACAAGCTTTTTATCCCTTAATGTCATTGTACTAATAGACAGTAACTTGGAAGAGGTTGGAGCATCAGGAATCACCTATGGACACACACATACAAATGTCCATTCCATTTATGTACATGTACATGTCCATTTAATCAGCTCCAGTGAAGGAATTTATTGTTGTGGATTGTGTTGTATCTATGTTATACATTCTGTATCTGTGTTATACATTCTGTATGTGTGTGCACATGCTAAAGTTATATTTTAGGCTGCCTATTTTGTGTTTACCCCTATATGCTCATGTTTGTCACACCTGTTACTTGTCCTGTATAAGCTGGGTCTATATAACCGTGTTAGCCCAATGTCTTACGGGCTAGTTGGATGTCTGAGACCTGTGTGCACAATGAATAAACTTTACTTATCCAGACAACAGACAGACTGAGTCCCCTGGATCAAGAGGGTTTGAAATTCTTCAGTGGTGCTGTGACCTGGACATCTCATCTCTAAGCTGTAGGTTAGTGCCCATTTCGAAGCAAACCCTGGTACCAGTAGGTTATCCTCCTCTCGTTGATGGAATGGAGGGGAAGACTGCAGTAGTGTTACCGTAAGCCCATGGCAGGAGAGAAAGCTACCACACAAAGGGGTGGTAGGGTGGCACCTGATTGGCCTAATAGTGTTTTCATTGTCAGAGCGGATGAACAGTTACATACACATATAGACAGTGGTGGACAGTAACTAAGTAAATGTAATTCAATACTGTACTTAAGTATTTTTTTCTGTATCTGTACTTTAATTAAGTATTTACATTTTACAGTGACTTTTTACTTTCACTCCACTACATTTCAATGTCAAATATGTTACTTTTTACTCCACTATATTTGAGAAATCTGTCGTTCCTTTTGGTTTTTGTATGTATAAAAACGTAACATGTCAAAACAAAAGAAGTGCAAAGCAAGAACACCAATAATGGAACTAACCTAAACTGTAAATAGACCACAATATAGAAATATGTAGACATATGCAGTCGTGACTGGCACGTTTCTTTTTTTCTGAATTCATTCAAACACTATCATTTTATAGTAAATTAGTTTCGGTTAGTTTATGTTTATGAACAGAGCCCTACAGATCAATATAGTAAAGGAAAACTTATTTGTGAACCTGAGTTTAAAGCAAGTTTTTATTCAACTTGTAACTAATTTACAAAGTAATCTTAAACTGAAACTTTGCTTGTTTGTAAAAGTGATTTCAGAGCCACTCAGTTCTCCCTGATGGAAACTGTTTAGCTTCAGTGTTTTGAGCTAATGATCATTTTTATAGACGTCAGCTCACTAATTAATGATGTTCTATTAAAAGACTGGTTTACCAAGAGAGACACAGGATTTTCACCTAAACTAAGTTCATGAAGCGAGTCTTGTTACAAAAATGATAACAGGACATTAGAGCCATAATTAATCTTTTAGTACTTTTACTTTCGATACTTAAGTACATTTGAAGCCAAATACTTTTGTACTTTTACTCAAGTTGAGGTCTAGAGTAAGGACTTCTACTTTTACTGGAGTAATATTTTACCTTGGGTATCTCTACTTTAACTCAAGTACATGATTTGTGTACTTCGTCCACCTCTGCATATAGACTCATCTAGTTTGGACAAATACTATCAAAAAGTGCCAGCAAACTCCCAGAGCATGTCTTAATGCATGCTGCCTCTAAGGAAAAATAGGCCAGTGGAAGTATAAATGTAAGGACAAGTTGATGCTTCAAAATAAGTCTGTTCCAATTACTGGGACTAACTCCTTGAAAAGCTCAGGGTTGAGTTTCAGATACTGAAGCTGTGTTAAAAAGCTTAAAGTAGCACTGACCTCTGCCTTGTACTGGGGTCTGTGTAAGTTTTATGGTTGTCCTGTGTTGTCACATTAAGTGTAAGGCATTAAGTGTCATCAGTCAGTTCATGGGGCAAGGTCTTATAGTTTTATTTTTAAGCCTGAATGGGTCTAAATCTTTTGCAGACTGTGGCTAACTAAAGTGTGAACATGTCATCCTAAGTGGGTTTTCCTTGTCTGAATACCAAGCAGTATAAAATTAATAATGCAGCATTTTCAGGTATTCAACACGTTGTGGAGGCTTTGGTTAGGCAAATCCCTCACCTATATATAGACATACTTTTGATATCTTAAGTGCAGAGGAACATGAACATGACTTGCTAGATTTGTTATTATACTTACATTTGTTAGGACACAAAGCATTATAAGAAAAAGCTTAATCAATCCTCTGTTCATTATTTTGGACAGCTGGTTTTAAAGGCTCAGGAGTCAAATTTACCTGACTGTTGTTCCACAGTATGTCTTATGTATGACCTGATATATTAGCACAGCTGCAGTCTTTTGTGGGGTTGTTACTGACAACCTTGAATTGAGGTTTATGTGAAAATCTGCTTAACCACTATGCAATCTAACTAAAATCAGAAGCCTGACTTGCAGCTAAACGATATCAGTTGCAAGCTTTTCATTCCCTTGAAGCTGCTCTATGCAAGGCCCCAGCACTAGGTCTAGTGAACTACCATTCCCCTTATATCACTAGGATTTGTGTTTAGCTGTTTAACTCAAACTCATGGAGAGAGACAGAGAGAGACACGTGTTTTATTACTCTGCTACAATAGACACAGTAGCTCTTGACATGTCACCATGCCTGAGGGTGATCCAGGCAACTTATCTGTCTGTTTTAGGTGTTGCTCCAATTGTTTTGGATCAGGTTCTTACTGTTAAATGTCCACACTCAGTTTCCTATTTGCTCTTAAATGGCAGGACCGTTTCAGTGACAACACAAAGGTGGGGTAACTGGTTTGCAGCTTTAACTGCCCCTAAAATAATAATCAAAAGGGCACCTGTGAATGCTATTTCAGATAAATTTTGTGGAACTGGAGTATGATTCAGATGATCATGACTCTAAAATTTTGGTGTCTAGTGTGGTGCAAAGTGTATATGCTGAAACACCTTTGCCAAATATTGATGTTGTGTCATTCACAGATGGCTCTTCCCATGTCCTTGATGAGGGACAATGTACAGGGTGGGCTGTTACAACACAGTATAAGGAAATAGCTACCGGCAGATTGCTGGATCATTATTCCGATGAACAGGCAGAACTTGTATCACTAACTCATGACTGTGTGCTTGCTAAACATTTAAAAGCGATTATATTTGTCGATTCAAAGTATGTTCACAGCATATTCCACGATTTTGACCCATTATGGAAGCAAAGACATTTTCTGACAGAAAATGAAACCGCAGTGTAACGTGCCCAAGTGCCCACACTTCCAAAACAGGTTACTATTATTAAAATAAAAGCCAATTCTTCTACCACATCTTTTGAACATCAAGGCAACTGTTAAGCTGACAATACGGCTAAGAGGGCTTGTCTTTTACCTATCGCATACATCCTGTCATCCTGTGAACACCTCGTTGTTAAAAATTTGACTGATCTACTTGCTTTATACCAGCAGGCTCCGGGTTTGGAAGTTTGGACTTGGGTTGAGAGAGGTGTGTCTCTTCACGATGGTATCTGGGTTAAGGGGGGTAAATATGTGGCTCCTGATGCCTTGCTTCCCTATGTGGTGGCTACCATACATAGTCTAGGTCACCCAGAAGTAACCCAAATGGTAAATTGCTTCAAACAAGTATGGTGGAATCCTAAATTCTGCATGTGTGCAGAGAGTCTGACTTGCACCACCTGTCTTAAGGCAAATCCAGGACCTGCATTCTCCCTCCCCTACCAAACTGTAACACCACCAAGCGGCCCGTTTCAAGAATTGCAGGTAGATTACATCATGTTGCCAAGATGCCAGGGAAAACCGGTTTTGATTAATAATAATTTACAAGTTCTCAAGGTGGATTGAGGGATATGTCACTACTAAAGGCATTGCTCTACATACTGCTAAATGCCTGGTGAAAGATTTCATCCAAAGGTGGGGTCTCCCAGGGGCCACTGAGAGTGATCAAGGAACTCACTTTACTGGGAAGGTTTGTCAGGAAGTAGCAAGGATAAAGTGGCATCTCCACTATCCCTGTGATGCCTGGGAGCGCGGAGGCGGACGCATATGCTTCCGCCTCGCATAAGCGAGTTTTATTTTGGGCAAATCCAGGGTCATGGTCATAACAGTCCAGGTTTAACGAGCCAACACAGAGAAATGACATAACGGGGAAAGACATAACAAAATAAACAGAGAATACAGAAATCCAAACACAAACAAAACAAACAAAGACCAGCACTAGACTAAGGAAAACACAGGGCTAAAATACAAGAGGGCTAACGAGGGTTCACAAGACACATGTGAAAAACAGGTGGATACAATCAAGCAAGCAAGCAAAATTTATTTATATAGCGCTTTTTACAACAGGTGTTGTCACAAAGCAGCTTTACAAAACAATCAGTATTACAGAGAGAAGAGAAAAGAAAAGAAAGAAAATCTGGGTCCAAGCCCCCATGAGCATGCCAGCGGCGATGGTGGCAAGGAAAAACTCCCTAAAAGAGGAAGAAACCTTGAGAGGAACCAAGACTCAGAAGGGGAACCCATCCTCCTAAGGTCAACACCAGATAGCAAACATTATTAGTATGAAGTATTATGGTAAAGTGGGAAAAGAAAAGATCTGAGGGTGAGGACTGCACAGCGCTGTACAGCAAGAAGTTCAGTGGTGGTCAAACCGGTCCAGAAGGCTGGTGAGCAGCGGCACCAATCAAGGCAGAAGAGGCAACAGCATCAGACGCACAGGATGGGCAGCTGATCAGCTCGGCAGAGAAAGGAAAGAAAAACACAGAGTCAGTTCTGTAAAGAGTGGCTGACCACAGATTACAGTAAAACAGAGCAGTAGAGACTCCAGCAGGTCTAGACCTGACAGGACTAATCACCAAATGCTTGACTGTACAAATAAGTTTTTAGCCTAGACTTAAAGATTGAGGCTGTGTCTGATTCCCGAACATTAATAGGAAGATTATTCCAGAGCTGGGGGGCTTTGTATGAGAAAGCTCTCCCCCCTAATGTAACTTTATTAATTCCAGGTACCAGTAGTAAGTCAGCACCTTGTGATCTAAGTAGGCGTGATGGTTCATAGTGGGAGAGGAGCTCACTCAGGTACTGATGGGCGAGCCCGTTTAAAGCTTTATATGTCAGTAATAGAATTTTATAATCAATGCGAAATTTGACTGGTAACCAGTGCAGGGCTGATAAAACTGGACTAATATGATCGAACTTTCTGGTTCTTGTGAGGACTCTGGCTGCAGTATTCTGGACTAGCTGAAGCTTGTTAAGGCTTTTGCTGGGACATCCAGACAGCAGGGCATTACAATAATCTAGCCTTGAAGTAATAAAGGCATGAACTAGCTTTTCTGCATCCTGTATTGATAATGCATTTCTTAATTTAGCGATATTGCGGAGATGCAAGAAGGCTGTTCTATTGATATTAGTTATATGTGTGTCGAAGGACAGATCAGCATCTATCACGACACCAAGATTTTTAACAGATAAGCTTGATGCAACTGAGAGATTGTTAAGTGTCAAGTTAGACAGTTTGTTTCTAGCTAATTTTGAACCAAGAAGCAGGACCTCTGTTTTATCTGAGTTAAGTAGCAGAAAATTGCTTGACATCCCATCTTTTATGTCTTTTATACAGTCCTCAATCTTGCCAAGTTTAATTTTATCATCCGGTTTGCTTGATATATATATAACTGGGTATCATCGGCATAGCAGTGGAAATTTATGCTGTGTTTACTGATAATGGTACCTAATGGTAGCATATATATTGTGAATAATATAGGTCCTAAAACAGAGCCTTGTGGAACACCATACATTACTTTTGCAAGAACAGATGATTCACCCTTTACATTAACAAACTGATATCGATCAGTGAGGTAGGACCTGAACCAGGAAAGAGCTGTTCCTGTTACCCCTACAAGGTTTTCTAGTCTATCTAGTAGGATAGAGTGGTCTATTGTGTCAAATGCTGCACTAAGGTCAAGGAGGACTAACAAAGATACATTTCCTTGGTCCGTGAATAGAAGATCATTTATAATTTTTACTAATGCTGTTTCTGTACTATGATGTGGCCTAAATCCAGACTGAATTTTCTCATGTAGATTATTCCTATGCTAATAAGAGCTTAATTGTTTGGTTACCACTTTTTCCAGGATCTTTGATATAAAGGGGAGATTTGAGGTAGGTCTATAATTTGATAGGTCTTTAATTATAAGCCAGCAGGTTTGTGGAGTTTAACTGTGTGTTCAGAATTTTCTGTCTAATTTTTTCGATTTTATCACTAAAGAAATTCATAAAATCATTGCTGCTATAGACTGATGGCATCTGGGAGTTCATAGTGTTTTCTATGAGAGAGGAGAGATAGGCTGAGCGTGCTGCAGTAAGAGCTCTTCTGTAGTCTATAAGGCTCTCCTTCCAGGCGGATTGGAACACTTCTAATTTAGTCAGACGCCATTTTCGCTCTAGTTGTCTGGCCATCTGTTTTAAAGCTCGAGTGTGATCGTTATACCAAGGGGCGAGTTTTTTCAGCTGTACTATTATGCTTTTTAATGGAGCTACACTGTCTAACGTAGATCGAAGAGTATCCTCTAGGAATTTGGTCATAGTATCTAATTCAGTAGGATTAGATGGACAGCTGACTGAAGTTGATAACTGCGGGAGGTTTCTGACAAAGCTGCCAGCTGTGGAGGAAGTTATAGTCCTCTTAACCTGATAACATGGTGATGAACGCACATTACCACTAAACTGGATTTTGTATGAGATTAAGTAATGGTCTGATTATTTTTTTTTATTTTTTCCTTGCTCAAGTATATTAAGTACAAGAACTTCAAAAGAAGAAAATGTAGGTCCTACTTTCTGGCTCACGCCTAAAGCTTTAGTATGGATGGTTGCTATACCTCCACCCCAACCGCTTAAACGAGGGCTTTGTGCATAGCTGTAGCCTGTGGGAGTGGCTTCATTTAGACTAAGGTACTCATCGGGTCTAATCCACGTTTCTGTGAGGCACAGAGCATCAAAATCATGATCTGTAATAATTTCATTTACAATAATGGCTTTAGATGTCAGGGATATAATGCTAAGTAGTCCTAGTTTTAGACCTAAGTTGCGGTCGTTGTAAACTGGTGTAACTGGTCTGATATGAATGAGGTTACTAAGGCAAACGCTTCGAGGCTTTTTGATGTGTTGTTTTATTTGGGGAACAGACACGGTCTCAATTGTATTTACACAATAAGCATTTGTAGAAGTTCTAGCAATCGGCTTATTTCTAGCAGTAACACTAGCATGATGAGCAGTAACGTTTCTATTTTTGCCGCTACTTACGTGACCGCTTTGAAGTCAGCGGATGGCCCTCTCGATGTTCCGTGAGAGGACGACGGATCCCAGAGGACTAGGGTGAAGCCGCTAGAGCGCTGGCTGCTCCCACAACGAGGACCAGTTGTCCACGTAGCCCAAACCGTTGCAGGCGCACCAGCCGCGGAGCCAGGACTGCAGCGCGAAGAGTCTGCTGAACCGCTCGGATCCCCGCCGGTAGGTGGGAAGAGGGCCGGAGATGATGATCCTGGCGTCCGTCTTCTTCCTGGCGGTGTCCAGTAGCATCTGGTAGTGCTCCTTCAGGACCTCGCTGCGCCGGTCGGAGATGTCGTTGGTCCCGACGTGGATAACCACGGTCCCAAAGGCGTCGCGTCTGCGGAGGGCTGAGGGGAGGCACTTGGCGATGTCTAAAACCCGGGCACCTGGAAAACAAGAGACAGTGGCGCGGCTGTTTACACCTCTGACTCTAACATGGAGGACAATAGAACTACCAATAACATAAACCGAGTCCTGTGCAGAGCGCCGAGGCGCTGCAGCGGGCGACGGGGCCCGAGGCGTAGATGAAGGCGTAGGCGGTGAGCTGAGGGCGGCGAATCGGTTGCAGGAGGTGAAGACTGGCTGGGGTGGCGGTGAAGGTCTGGAACCAGGTGGGGCTGGGGCTGGCGTGAGAACGGCGTCTCCTGGTGTTCGAAGAGTCAAAGCTGGCGCGACCACAGAGGGGGAAACTTCCCGGGAGGCTTCGAGCTGCGACTTCTGCTGAAGGAGCTCGCCCTGCCTCTTCAGGAGGGTGGTGGTCTGCCGGTCCAGCCGGGCCAACTTAGAGCTCAGGGCCTGGAGAGCTCGGTCCTGGGAAGATGCCATGTTGAAAGGGCTGAGGAGAACCTGTGTAGGAGAAGAAATAGAAAGATAGAGGGAGAAAACAAAAAGAGGGAAAAGGCGTGAGGGGTTAGCGGTCTGAAAGTGTTAATTATTGAAGTGAAAGTTGAACGCTGCTCAATCTGAAGTTCTAAGCTGTGGTGCTCTCTGTTGCTCACAGTGACATGCTCTCTGTCGCTCGCAGCGACGTGCTCTCTGTCGCTCACATCAAGGGCGGAGACAAGAAATTAAGGGGCAGAACCGGGAGGAAACCAAACAAAGAAGCACATGGACATGTAAACAGAAGCAGAACCCAAAGGAGGCACAAAACAAAACGAGGATGACAGAAGGCACAACAGGACGAGGAAAACAAGAACGCAAGACAGACCATGCAAAAGACAGGGGAACAGGAACCAAAACAGACACAGGCACAGAAACGAACACACAGACAGACACCGGACAGAAACAGAAGGAGAGACAGGAACGGGAACCACCACAGGGTGGTGGGAACGGGCACAGATACAATAGAAGGGAACAAGACCACACCAGGAACAAAGAAGGGCAAAAATGAAAACAAAACAGAGGACACAGCAGACACAGGCAGAACAGGAGGCCCACAGGGAACAGCAGACACAGGAGGAACAGAAGACCCACGGGGAGCAGATACAGGAGAAACAGGAGGCCCACAGGGAACAGCAGACACAGGCAAGGGGGATGGGTGGGAACAAAGGGGCTGTGACGTCCACGGCGACTGGCGGTGGGTCTGGAGGCGCAGAGACTGGCAGCGGGTCCAGAGGCACTGCGACGGCCGGTGGGTCCAGAGGCACGGGAGTGCCGCAGGGTGCAGCCACAGGATCAAGCTTGCCGCAAGATACAGCCACAGGATCAGGCTTGCTGTGGGATGCGGCCATGGGAACAGGCATGTCGCGGGAAGTGGCCACTTCCTACGGGAATGACGAGACGCTTGTGTCCCCTCAGCGCCAGGGGATTTGCTTTCACTGGCTTGGCGGCGTTGGCACACGGGTGACTCAGACTGCGTAGAAACAGTTGAAGTTTCATCCCAACGGAAAAGCCACAAACCATTATCTCGCTTACTTGCTGTGTCCTTTGGTGGATGGTCTTTCTGTGATGCCTGGGAGCAAGGAGGCGGATGCATATGCTGAGATAAGTGAGTTTCATTTTGGGCAAATCCAGGGTCATGGTCATAACAGTCCAGGTTTAACGAGCCAACGCGGATAAATGGAGGGAAAGACATAACGAAATAAACAGAGAATACAGAAATCCAAACAAATCAAACACTTCAAACAAAACAAACAAAGACCAGCACTAGACTAAGGAAAACACAGGGCTAAAATACAAGAGGGCTAATGAGGGTTCACAAGACACAGGTGAAAAAC
Source organism: Pygocentrus nattereri (assembly GCF_015220715.1). Taxonomy (NCBI): domain Eukaryota; kingdom Metazoa; phylum Chordata; class Actinopteri; order Characiformes; family Serrasalmidae; genus Pygocentrus; species Pygocentrus nattereri. The sequence goes on from NC_051220.1 coordinate 15,351,452, forward strand.
AGGTGGAAACAATCAAGAGCAGAGACAAGAAACAAGAGGCAGAATCGGGAGGAAACCAAACAAAGAAGCAATGGACATGTAAACAGAAGCACATGGAGGAGTGGGAGGGGCAGACTGACCAAGTTACATCATGAAGGGGTTTAGTGGATCAAAGATTTACTGGTGGTACTTTGCAGCATCAGAGCTTCAACTAACAGAAATACCCAGCTGTCATCATGTGAGATTATTAGAGGTCATCCTATATCACTTCCAGGAACCATTGATTTAAAAGCGGCAGACATACATGTCATGTCCGATGGTCTGTTGCAATACTGCCAGATGTTGCCGCCGCTCAGAACCAAGTGTTGGATGCATGGAAAGAACCTACTAAATGGGGTCACCCTATCATTTCAGGTATGTGGTTAAGGTGCATTAGGGCCAAAGTGGGAAGGTCCATATCAGGTCCTGCTTACTACACCCTCTGCTCCAAAATGTCAAGGAAAAATGCATACATGGGTACCACCACCTGATGGTGATGGCTAGCACAGGGATAGAATGGGTGACTCTGGTTGGAAGATGCTCTGAGGAGGAACTGTGATGTCTAAATCATGGGGGGTGACCCTCAGAGTGAAGATCTCCTAATTCCCCTTTGCGACTAGCACTCCTCTACTCCCTTCAGAGGCCAGGACCCAGGTTACGTAGGGAAAAAAGCTATCCATTACAAGGGCCAAACCAAACTTTACACAGGGACATATGACATGATTTGTGCAAGAAGAAGCTGTGTCTATGTGTTTTGTTTTAGAACATGCCAGAGCAGACCTGAGACAGTGATGATGAAACAGGACATGAGATGGGTTGCTGATTGGTGGTCAAAAGAACTGACATCAAAGCCTATCTAGGTCCCCTGACTCTGCCCTCCAAGCTGTTTGGACACTTCGACACTTACTCCAACTATTCTGGAAGAGAAGACAGCTACCACTGCAACAAACTGCATGATAAAGGACTTTTTATAACAAAAAGAAAATAAAGAAGAATGAAACCTGTAGTTCTTATAAACATTCTGACAATAGCTTTTGCAGGCATGATGGAGGATATTTGTGACCACTACATGGTCTGTGCTTAGGCCATTCTGTGGGCACCCAATCATACTCTAGGAAGAGATGGTTGTTTTGTTTGTCATGTGATCCCAAGATTTAATATTTCTGCACAAGCTTTATGTACAGATCATTCCGCTTTGGAATTCAGGAGAATAATAGCAAATGATGATAAATGACATAAGTGACAATAACTGGTCATTGCCTATTGTAAGATGTCTGAAGTCAATAGAGCTGCCTGTTACTATCCAAATGCTAATAGTTACCGGATTGTTGGCTGGTAGTATACGGTAAAGTTGATAGTACTAATTACAACTTTATGATGTGTTAAAATTTAACTATAGCATGTGATTATTGGGATAAATCTAGCTGGAATTATGGATTAGCAGATATCATTCCTGTGAGGGCTTCCTCAGGCTGGGTGTATATTAACAAACCTTGTTATCCAGAGGATACATTTCTTGGTAACAATACATGTTCTGTTTCAATCTCTGCCTTCTCTATGAAAGGCACATTTTGGTGTAAACATTCTATTTGGAGGTGTTGTAGATGCCTTACAGAAGATAAATTATTTGGCATATTTCACACAGAAACTAGCTAATGAGACCAGTGAAGCTGTCTGCTTAGTAGGAGCTCTGTGCTTTATGAAAAGTAGTGCTGGAAAATAGGAACGTTTTAGATCTGCTGACCTTCAGAAAAGGAGGGGTATGTCATATTCTCAATACCTCCTGCTGCATCTACGTCCCAGATAACTATGAAAATATTGATAAATGTGTAGCAGATCTTCATAGACTAATTTCAAATCCTGCTCCAGAAGGAGCTCTTGATAAAATCTTTAACTGGGTTGGCAACATTTTTGGAGGTATATTTTCTGAGATCTTACAGCAACTGCTCCACTATATACTTCCCTGTGTAGCACCAGTAATTGTTACTATTTTGATTTACATTTGCCTTAAATTACTCTGGGGCTTAATGACTAAACTCCACTGACATAGGCATTCCTTATAAACATGGAAACACTTCACTTCCCCAATTTGCCCGTGTGTGGACTGAAGGAGACCCATCTTTAGGACGTGATGAAAGAGGGAAATACTGGCCATATTTATCTGGAAGAGGAGAGAATAGATTGATTAAGCTTGCGAGAACATACCTTTTATAGTATGTTCTAAAGGGGAAGTGAAGGAATTTATTGTGTTATTGTGAATTGTGTTGTATCTGTGTTATACATTCTGTATATGTGTTATACATTCTGAATCTGTGTGCATGTGCTAAAGTTGTATTTTAGGCTGCCAGTTTTTGTGTTTACCCCTATATGGTCATGGTTGTCACATCTGTTACTTGTATAAGCTGGGTCTAATCTTGGCATCAGTGCAGCTATATATGTCTTATGGGCTAGCTGGATGTCTGAAACCTGTGCGCGCAACGAAACTTCACTTGTCCAGACAACAGACTGAGTCCACTGGATCAAGAGGGTTTGAAATTCTTCACCATTTACCATATAGGTGTGCTTTGTAGTTTTGCCATTACAGATTATAGCGCATCTGTTTCTCTGCATACTGTGTTCCATCCCTTTGTTTACCCTGTTCCTCAATGGCCAGTACCTTCACAGGCCAAGGGGGAGGCAGAGAAGATGTTATTTGTGTGGTGGATCATTTTCAGCACTGCACTGACACTGATGTTGTGGTAGTGGTGCTGCTGCTGGAGTTTTTAAACAACTCTGTGTCACTGCTGGACTGAGAGTAGTTCACCAACCAAAATATCCAACTAACATTGTCCTGTGGGCAGCATTCTGTGACCACTGATGAAGGGCTAGAGTATGACTAACACAAACTGTGCAGCAACAGATGTGCTACTGCCTCAGACTTTACATTCTACAAGGTGGACTGACAACAAATTGCACATAGGATTACCTGATAACTGTGGGCTCTGGGGGTGAAGGGATTAAAAGGTGCAGTGAAATACAAGCTTGGGACAAAAAAAATGAAAGTGTAGTGACTATGAGATGCAGTCCAGTGTAAGAACAGGTGGCACATGAAGTGTGAGGACAGTGCAGTAGGAGAACAAGTGGCATGGTGGCGCAGTGGGTAGCGCTGTCACCTCACAGTACACTGTTAGAAAAGCAAGAAGGGCCTGGGTTCGGTTCCCTGGCTGCATGACCCGGGTCCTTTCTGTGTGGGGTTTGCATGGTCTTACAGCAAGTAGGGGCCAAAGACATGCAATCAGGCCAAGTGGACATGCTAAATTGCCCCAAAGTGTGGATGAATGTATATGTCTGTCCTTCAGTGGACCGGTGACCTGTCCAGGGTGTTTCTTACCTTCCACCTGGTAACTGCTGGGATAGGCTCCAGCACCCCCTGTGGCCCAGAAGGATTTCAGAAAGTGTGTGTGTAAGACTTCTAATATCTCTACCCATTTTCTGCTAAATCATTTTTCAAATGTGTATGACTGAGTGCGTGAAGTGCAGTTGGTGTATAAACTGCATGTTCAGGCTTGTTCACCAATTTGTTCTTGAAACTGGCAGAAAAAAGTCCAGTCCAGTGTATTTTCTTGTAGGATGTTCTGCAACCAGAAAAGCTCTAGATACATAACAATGTACCCATTTGGAATCAATTCAATAATTATGTAATTTAATCTGGATTAATTACACAATTTGAAGGAGAACATGGAATATTTGGGTATTGTTTATGCCACAAATATAACTGGCAGGATCATTTTCTTTCTGTAGTCATAACAAAAGCAAACAGACATTTGTGTGCCACCACAGGGATGTTGTATGTTCAAGTAGTTTAAATGTGTTCAGTCACTGACACTGCCATTAACACTTCTTGTCATAATTTTATACACATTTAACAATACACAGAAAATATTTCTATTTATAAATACATAAATATGTATACCTCTAAATGTGTATGAATTAACTAAATATAAACAACAGCTACTTATTTAAATTATCTTATACTATTTTGTTGGAGGTGGGGGGACCTTAAAAATAATAAAATGCTTTGAACTTAGGTTTCTTTTGGTTGATGTAAGAATGAAGTTGCTGGACAGATAAAACTGGAAATTCTGCATAATGATCCGGACAGCTGGGTGGGAGGGTGCCTGCCGTGAGGCTGTCTTTTCATTTTACACTCCCTACAGGGCAAGTAAATTGTATTACTATCACTAAGATGTTTCTTCCCTACTGAAGCTTGCCCATTAGGACTTGGTCTTAATTAAACCATGACATGCGTCTCTGCACTAAATATGCCTCTATCATGACTGTTTGGCGAATGTTGGAAGTCAAACATTATTGTGGCAGGGATGTTATTTAGTGACAGGATGTAAGGGGTAATACACACTAAAGCAACATCCAAGCTCTTCAGAAGATCATCCTTGAATAACCTCTACAACTTGGTTCATGCTTCACAAAGTCATGGTAATGAGTTCCACTACAGGCTGGTTGTTTTCATGAAGATTATGGAAGAAAAGCATATTCTCTGAAATCAGTGTGTTTGAAAAGTGAATGTGACATAACTGTCACTTTTTCAAAACTGAATCGCAAATATGAAGAACACTTTTCGGGGGAGAGGGGGGGGGGGTTGGAGCTTGTTTCCTCTCCTGCTTCATGGACTGTTTCTCTCTCTAATTACCACAAGCCTTCATTGCGGCACACTGCCTTTGAGTTGTTAATGGATTCTGCAATCAACTGTATGCAATCTGAATCCTCACTGCTTTCATTCTAAACTCTTCACCCGTCTTCCTCTCTCTCTCTCTCTCTCTCTCTCTCTCTCTCTCTCTCTCTCTCTCTCGCTCTCTCTGTCACACACACACACACACACACATATGCAGTTTTTTGTAAGAGTACAATTACTGCCAAAAACAATCATCAGTCTACATTTAAGAAAGACAATTTAAAATATTGAAAAAGTTACTTTCTAAGTAAGAAACTACATGCAGTTTTTATACCAACAAATAGGTTTACCACATTACCACTCCCTCTCCATGGATCACCACCTTATCGTGGTGGAGGGATTTGCGTGCTTGAATGATCCTAGGAGCTATGTTATCTGGTGCAAAGCTCCTGGTAGGGTCTCCCATGGCAAACTGGTCCTAGGTGACAGGTCAGACAAAGAGTGATCCAAAATTCCCCCTATGAAAATAATGAAAGAACGAGACTTGTGTACCCTGCCCGGATCAGAGTTACCAGGGCCCCACCCTGGAGCCTGGCCTGGCGGAGGGGCTCGCCGGCGAGCGTCTGGTGGCCAGGCATTAACTAATGGTGCCCGGCCGTTCCCAGCCCGAAGGGGTTACATGAGTCCCCCCTCCCATCGACCCACCACCAATGGGAGGGGCAGTAGTAGGGGTTCGGTGCTTTGTGGATCGGGCAGTGTCCAAAGACGTGGGCCTTGGCATTCTGATCGTCGGTTGCTGAAACTGGCTTTTGGAACTTGGAATGTTAAGTCACTGGCGGGGAAGGAGCCTGAGTTGGTGCGCGAGGTTGAGAGATACCGGCTAGATATAGTCGGGCTCACCTCAACACACAGCTTGGGCTCTGGGTCCAATCTCCTTGAGAGGGGCTGGACTTTATTCTTTTCTGGGGTTGCCCATGGTGAGAGGCGGCGGGCAGGTGTGGGCTTTCTCATAGCACCTCGACTCGGTGCCTGTATATTGGGGTTTTCTCCGGTGTGACGAGAGGGTAGCTTCCCTACGCCTTCGGGTTGGGGAACAGGACCTGACTGCTGTCTGTGCTTATGCACCGAACAGCAGTTCAGAGTACCCAGCCTTCTTAGAGTCCTTGGAAAGGGTGCTTGAAAGTGCTCCTCCTGGAGACTATTGTCCTACTGGGGGACTTTAACGCTCACGTGGGCAATGACAGTGAGACCTGGAGGGGTGTGATTGGGAGGAATGGCCTCTCTGATCTGAACTCGAGTGGTGTTCAGATTTTGGACTTCTGTGCAAACCACAGTTTGTCCATCACGAACACCATGTTTGAACACAAGGATGTCCATAAGTGCACATGGCATCAGGACACCTTAGGCCGCAGTTCGATGATTGACTTTGTAGTCGTGTCATTGGAGTTTTGGCCATGTGTTTTGGACACTCGGGTAAAGAGAGGAGCTGAGCTGTCAACTGATCTGACCTGGTGGTGAGTTGGATCAGGTGGTGGGGGAAGATGCCGGTCAGACTGGGCAAACCCAAACGTATAGTGAAGGTTTGCTGGGAACGTCTGGCAGAAGAACCTGTCAGATTGATCTTCAACTCACACCTCCATCAGAACTTTGACCAGATATCAGGGGAGGTGGGGGACATTGACTCAGAATGGGCCATATTCCGCTCCTCCATTGTTGAAGTGGCTGACTGTAGCTGTGGCCGCAAGATAGTTGGTGCCTGTCGGGGCGCTAATCCTCGAACCCGGTGGTGGACACCCCAGGTGAGAGATGCCCTCAAGCTGAAGAAGGAGTCCTACTGGGCATGGTTGGCCTGTGGGACACCAGAGGCAGCTGGCAGGTATCGACAGGCCAAGCGATCTGCGGCTTCAGTCGTCGCCAAGGCAAAAACTCGGGTGTGGGAGGAGTTTGGTGAGGTCCTTGCTCACCAGGTGGTGAGGCCTTAGAAAGTTACTGTAAGTTGGCTCCGAAAAGATTCTGGCAAACCGCCAGGTGACTCAGAAGGGGAAAGCAGTGTGCCACTACCACTGTATATAGTGGAGATGGTGTGCTGCTGACTTCGACTGAAGACGTCATTGGCCAGTGGAAGGAATACTTTGAGGACCTTCTCAATCCCACCGACACATTCTCCAGTGAGGAGGCAGAGTCTGGAGACATGGGAATAGGCTCGTCCATTACTGAGGTCGAAGTCATTAAGGTAGTTAAAAAGCTCCTTGGTGGCAAGGCTCCAGGGGTGGATGAGATCCGTCCTGAGTTCCTCAAGGCTCTGGATGTTGTGGGACTGTCTTGGCTGACACGCCTTTTCAACATTGCGTAGACATCGGGGGCAGTGCCACTGGATTGGCAGACTGGGGTGGTGGTGCCTCTTTTTAAAAAAGGGGACCGGAGGGTGTGTTCCAACTACAGGGGAATCACACTCCTCAGCCTCCCTGGTAAGTTCTATGCAGGGGTACTGGAGAAGAGAGTCCGGCTTATAGTCGAACCTCGGATTCAGGAGGAGCAGTGCGGGTTCTGTCCTGGTCGTGGAACACTGGACCAACTCTTCACCCTCTACAGGATTGTGGAGGGCTCATGGGAGTTGGCCCAACCAGTCCACATGTGCTTTGTGGATCTGGAGAAGGCATTCGACTGTGTTCCCCCGGGTATTCTGTGGGAGGTGCTTCGGGAGTACGGGGTACATGGCTCTTTGCTACAAGCCATTCAGGCCCTGTACAAACAAAGCAGGAGCTTGGTTTGCATGGCCGGCAGTAAGTCAGACTCGTTCCCAGTGAGATAATTTTTATGGATAGAATTTCTAGGCGCAGTCAGGGGATGGAGGGTGTCTGGTTTGGTGACCTCAAGGTCATTGCTGCTGTTTGTAGATGATGTGGTCCTATTGGGGACATCAGGCCGTGAACTGTGGAGTGTGAAGCGGCCAGGATGAGAATCAGTACGTCTATGGCCATGGTTCTCAGGCGGAAAAGGGTGGAGAGCCCTCTCTGGGTCTGGGATAAGCTCTTGCCTCAAGTGGAGGAGTTTAAGTATCTCGGGGTCTTGTTCACGAGTGATGGTGCAAGGGAGCGGGAGATTGACAGGTTGATTGGTGCTGGGTCAGCAGTGATGTGGGCTCTTTACCGGTCTGTTGTGATAAGAAAGAGCTGAGCCACAAGGCAAAGCTCTCAATTTACTGGTCGACCTACGTTCCTACCCTCACCTATGGTCATGAGCTTTGGGTAATGACCGAAAGAATAAGATTGCGAATACAAGCGGCCGAAATGAGTTTCCTCCGCAGGGTGTCTGGACTCTCCCTTAGAGATAGGCTAAGAAGTTCAGTCATCCAGTAGGGACTCGGAGTAGAGCCGCTGCTTCTTCACGTCGAGAGGAGCCAGTTGAGGTGGTTCGGGCAACTAGTTAGGATGCCTTCTGGACGACTCCCTCGTGAGGTGTCATAGGCAAGTCCACCAAGGAGGAGACCCCAGGGAAGACCCAGGACACGCTGGCATGACTATATTGCCCAGCTGGCCTGGGAGCGCCTCGGAATCCCCCCCGGAGAGCTAGTGGAAGTGGCTGGGGAAAGAGAGGTCTGGGCCTCATTGCTTAAGATGCTGCCCCCGCGACCCAAACCCGGGAGAAGCGGAAGATGATGGATGGATGGATGGATGGATGGATGGATGGATGGATGGATGGATGGATGGATGGACATTACCCCTCTACCGTAGACCAGAGTTGGACAAAATACTTTTAAAAAGTATTGATTGCTGAAGACTGAATACACTTTTCTAAATGTATTTAAGCAACATCCTCCATTGCAATATGATAAGAAGTAACATATTTAGAATTTATCAAGAACAAATTTAAGAAAAAAGAAGAAGATATTGGTCAATGAGGCTCATTGATTCAGCAGGAACTTCTCTTTAGAGTTCATGTTGCATACAGTGTGCAGACATTAAAATAGTTCAGAAAAAAAGGTTGTGTGTTTTTTAATTAGTGGGTAAGTATTCTAAAAGGATCCTCCTAAACATTTTGAAAAAGCAGCTGTTTTTGGTATACTGCCCTTTCATAATGTAAAACCAGCCATTAGGGGTGTACTTTGTGTACTTCTGGTCCCAGTCCCAAGCCCGGATAAATGGTGAGGGTTGCGTCAGGAAGGGCATCCGGTGTAAAACTTGTGCCAAAATTATCGTGCGGATCACAAATATGATTGCCATACCGGATCAGTCGAGGCCCAGGTTAACAATGATTGCCTCTGGTGCTGTTGACCAGCAGGGTGCCGATGGAAATTGGACTACTGTAGGTCGAAGACCATCAAAGAGGAGATGATGAAGGCGGGTTAAAAGGCAGAAAGAGAGAAGGAAAGGCAGGAGTGTGGAGGTTAGAGTAGGGACTCTGAACATAGGGACAATGACTGGTAAAGGCAGAGAGCTTGCAGACATGATGGAGAGAAGGAAGGTAGATATTCTGTGTGTCCAGGAGACCAGATGGAAAGGAAGCAAGGCCAGGAACATTGGAGGTGGATTCAAACTGTTCTATCATGGTGTAGAGAGGAAGAGAAATGGAGTAGGGATAATCCTACTTCACTTTGTGAAAAGTGTTCTGGATGTAAAGAGAGTGTCAAACAGGATCATGAGCCTGAAGTTGGAGGTTGATGGTGTAATTTTGAATGTGGTCAGTTATATATGCACCACAGGTTGGTTGTCAGTTAGCGGAGAAAGAGGAATTTTGAAGTAAGATGGATGAAGTGGATGTTGTCCCTAGAGAGGAGATATTAGTGATTGGTGCAGACTTCAATGTTGGTGAAGGGAACAGAGGGGATGAAGAGGTGCTGGGTATGTATGGTGTGAAAGACAGGAATGCAGATGGTTGTAGATTTTGCAAAGAGAATGGAAATGGCTGTGGTGAACACGTATTTTCATAAGAGGGAAGAACACAGGGTGACATACAAGAGTGGAGGGAGGTGCACACAGGTGGATTATATCCTTAGCAGGAGATGCCACCTAAAGGAGATTGGAGATTGTAAAGTGGTGCCAGGGGAAAGTGTAGCAAGGCAGCATAGGGTGGTTGTCTGTAGAATGAGATTAGAAACAAAGAAGAAGAAGAGAGTGAAGACAGAGCCAAAGATTAGATGGTGGAAGCTGAAGGAGGAGGATGGTTGCAGAGAGTTCAGGGAAAAATTGCAACAGGCCCTTGGGGGCAGTTAGGAGCTACCTGAGGACTGGGAAACTACAGCTAAGGTGGTGAGAGAAACTGGCAAAAATGTGTTGGGTGTTTCGTCTGGTCAGAGGAAAGAAGACAAGGAAAGTTGGTGGTGGAATGAGGATGTCCAGGAGAGTATTCAGAAGAAGAAGGCAGCTAAGAAAAAGTGGGATAACCAGAGAGATGAAGGAAGTAGGCAGGAGTACTGTGAGGCTAGTCGCATAGTGAAAAGAATGGTGGCAAAGGCAAAGGCTCAGGCCTATGATGAGCTGTATGAGAGGCTGGACAGTAAAGAAGGAGTAAAGGACTTGTATCGTTTGGCTAAACAAAGAGATAGAGCTGGAAAGGATGTACAGCAGGCTGATAAAGTATAGAGAGGGAAATGTACTAGTGAGTGAACAGAGAGTGTTGAGTAGATGGAAGAAGTACTTTGAAGAATTAATGAATGAGGAAAACGAGAGAGAGAGGAGGACAACGGGGGGAGAGATAGTGGATCAGGAAGTGCAGAGAATTAGTAAGGTGGAAGTGAGGGCAGCTTTAAAAAGGATGAAGAATGGAAAGGCAGTTAGTCCAGATGACATACCTGTGGAGGTATGGAGATGTTTAGGAGAGAAGGCAGTGGACTTTTTAACCAGGTTGTTTAACAAAATCCTGGAGAGTGAGAGGATGCCTGATGAGTGGAGAAGCAGTGTGCTGGTCCCCATTTTTAAGAACAAGGGTGATGTGCAGAGCTGCAGTAACTACAGAGGTATAAAGTTGATGAGCCACACCATGAAGGTATGGGAAAGAGTTGTTGAAGCAAGGCTAAGACGAGAGGTTCAGATCAGTGAGCAGCAGTTTGGTTTCATGCCCAGAAAGAGTACCACAAATGCAATTTTTGCGTTGAGAGTGTTGGTAGAGAAGTACAGAGAAGGTCAGAAGGAGCTACATTGTGTCTTTGTGGATCTAGAGACGGCATATGATAGGGTGCCAAGAGAGGAACTGTGGTACTGTATGAGGAAGTCAGGTGTAGCTGAAAAGTATGTTAGGGTGGTGCAGGACATGTATGAGGATAGAGAGACAGTGGTGAGGTGTGCAGTTGGAGTGACAAATGGTTTCAAGGTGAAGGTAGGGTTACATCAGGGATCAGCTTTGAGCCCCTTCTTGTTTGCAGTGGTGATGGAAAGGTTGACAGATGAGGTCAGGCAGGAGGCTCCATGGACCATGATGTTTGCAGATGACATTGTAATCTGTGGTGAGGGTAGAGAGCAGGTGGAAGAGAATCTGGAGAGTTGGAGGTTTACACTGGAGAGGAGAGGAATGAAGGTCAGTAGAGAAAAGATGGAATACATGTATGTGAATGAGAGGGAGGCAGGTGGAAAGGTGAAGATGCAAGGAGTAGAGGTCAAAAAGGTGGATGTCTTCAAATATCTTGGGTCAACCATCCAGAGCAATGGACAGTGTAGAAAAGAGGTGAAGAAGAGGGTGCAGGCAGGATGGAGTGGGTGGAGACGGGTGTCAGGGCTGATGTGTGACAGAAGGATAGCAGCAAGAGTGAAAGGGAAGGTATACAAGACAGTAGTGTGTCCTGCTATGATGTATTTTTTGGAGACTGTGGCTCTATCTAAAAGACAGGAGGCTGAGCTGGAGGTGGCGGAGATGAAGATGCTGAGATTTTCGTTGGGAGTGACAAGGATGGACAAGAGTAGAAATGAGCAGATCAGAGGGACAGTGAAGGTGGAACAGATTGGAGATAAAGCCAGAGAGGCCAGGTTGAGATGGTTTGGACATGTGTTGAGGAGGAATAGTGGATATATTGGTCAAAGAATGTTGGAGATGGAGCTGCCGGGTAGAAGGAGAAGAGGTAGACTTCAGAGAAGGTTTATGGATGTAGTGAAGGTGGACATGGATATGGTTGGTGTTAAAGTAGAGGAGGCAGTGGATAGGGCAAGATGGAGGCAGATGATCCGCTGTGGCGACCCCTAAAGGGAGCAGCCCAAAGAAGAAGAAGAAGATGCTGGCTCTAAAGTACACTAAATTTTAACTGGGCTACTGTATATGTTAAATCATACTTTATCATGATGCCTAACAACAAATTACTTTACAGAGCAATGATAAGATCAGTTATGTAAGCTTTTTGCTGCTTATTTTAATTACCTTAATTTAGCTGCTCACTGTTATCTTGATATATCAGACAGATTAAACTGGAGTGTACAGTGCTCGCATTCGCAATTACAACATTCTGTTAGTATATACTAGGTGATATACCAGTTTACCTGGTATACTAGCTGACATTTTTGTTAGGTAATTAGTACTCTCTGCTTGTATAGTGAGACACAGTCTGAGGTAAGATAATCCAGACATCAGATTATGATAAGTAAATGAGTTAACCAAGGTTGGGGGTTGGTGGGGGGCACTGGGAAGGAAAAGCCCGTCTCTTGAGGTTAGCGGTTAGCTATTAGCCGGCTTTGCATGTGGTGCTCTATCTACTGCGATGCTGTGGTCTTAGCCTGCAAGCTGAGAGGCTCTGCAGCTTCTCAGTTAAACTGATAGTTTGAATGGCTCGTAAAATTGACTAAATTCCAGCAGAGTTTTTTGGCTGTAGATTTCACTGACCTTTTATAAGTATCACCAGTAAATTGCATGTTTTGAATCTCAACAGATATGGGATGTGTTACAAGAACATCTACAAATTCTTACTACCCTTTGCAAAAAAACATAAAAACATTAGTTGTTCTTACCAAATTATGTTCAGAAAACTTTGTACCTCGAATGCTTTATAGGGTAGCTTGTCTTATTCACTGAGCAAACATTCATTCAGCATGGGATTTACTAGCATTGTCCAGGAAACATTCTTGGCATTCAGGTCACAATCCATTCCAAATTAGCGCAAAGTATACTGTGTACTCTTTGACAGTGAGGCTGCCACACTGTCATGAATACACCATGAAACTGCAATACAACCGATTATGTTATAGTCCAATCATCTGGTGGGACTGAAGGAGAGAACATAAAGAGTTTCAAGAGAGGGGGATCATTTAAATATACAAGCAGAAAAAATGCAGAGAACAAGACTTGATTTGCAGTGTATAGGTCATCAGGGAAAGTTGGATACTGTTGTCACGGTTGGCCCCTCCCAGTCCTGTCCATGTGCTTGTGTTTTGGTTGTGTATCTCCGCCCCTGATTGTTTTCACCTGTCCCTCGTTGTTCCATGTATTTAAGCCCTGTGTTTGCCCCTTGCATTTGCCAGTCTTTGTATCGTCGTTTCATTGTATCTGGTCTTTGTTTGATGTGGATTCTGGTTCTTTGTCATGTCTGTCCCCCAATCTGTACGTATCGGCTCATTGACCCTGGACTGTTATGACCACGACCCTGGATTTGCCCATAATAAATCTCGCTTATCTCAGCGTGTGCGTCCGCGTCCTCGCTCCCCCTTACAGGAAGACTGGCCACAACAGGACGCAGCAGGTAAGCGAGACTCCGGCATGTGGTCGTTCCGTTGGGACGAAACTCCGCCTGTTTCAAAGCAGCCCGAGTTCGCCGTGTCCCAACGCCACCAAGCCGGAGACAGCAAATCCCCTGGCGCTGAGGGAACACGAGCGTCTCGTCGGTCCCGCAAGAAAGCGGAGGACCTTCCCGCCTTGTGTCCGGGCGACGAGAGCTCAGGTAAGCGCCTTGGGTCTGCCCGTCTTGAGCGCCACTGCAGGGAGGAGCGACCTGCAGTGCAAGACGGGGTCAGACGGAAAGAGCATTCAGACGACCCGTTTTGTGGGACTCGGCTCGTTCGCAAGTGCCACTGCGAGCTGCCTATCGCTCGAGTGAGTTTTGGGAACGGCCGAGTGGGTCCAGTGTCTTTCTGTTCCTCCAGGTTGGAGCAGAGGTCCCCAGCCCGAAAGCCTGATCCCGTGGCCGCACCCCGCGGCACTTCTGATCCCGTGGCCGCACCCCGCGGCACTTCTGATCCCATGGCCGCACCCCGCGGCAAGCCCACGCCTCTGGACGAGTCGCCAGTCGCCGCGCCTCCGGACCCGCCGCCAGTTGCCGCGCCTCCGGACCCGCCCTTCATGAATCAGAGCAGTCTCACACTACAAGAGACTATCCTGCTGATGCGTAGATTGCTGTCTCCTGTACAAGAGACGGACGTCGTAGCAGGCCCGCCTGCCTCCGTGGACGTCGTAGCAGGCCCGCCTGCCTCCGTGGACGTCGTAGCAGGCCCGCCTGCCTCCGTGGACGTCGTAGCAGGCCCGCCTGCCTCCGTGGACATTACATCCACTTTGTTCCCGCCCATCCCGCCCTCGTCTGTGTCTGTTGCCCCTGGGCCTTCCGTTCCTCCTGTCTCTGTTCCCCGTGGTCCTTCTGTGCCTCCTGTGTCTGTTTCTGTTCCTTTGTTTCTGCCCTGTTCGGTCCCTGGTTTTGTCCTGTTCCCTACTGTTGTGTCTGTCTCGGTTCCCATTCCTGTTGTGGTTCCCGTTCCTGTGTCTCCTTTTGTTTCTGTACCCGTTTCCGTTCCTGTGTCTGTCTTGGTGCCTGTTCCCCTGTCTTTTGCGTGGTCTGTTGTTCGTTCTTGTTTTCCTCGTCCTGTGTCTCCGGTCGTCTCTTGGTCGGCGTCGTTTTGTGTTGTGCCTCCTCGTCCTCCCTCCCTTCGTCTGTTCCTGTGTCTGGTGTGTCTCCATCTGTGTCTGTTCCTGCCTCTTGTGGTTCTGCCTCTGCTCTGGCTTCGGTGTCTGTGCCTGTTGTCTAGTTTGGTTTTGTCTTTTTCTGGGTTTTGCTTTCTTGTTTTTGTTTTCGGTTCTGTGTGGCACGCCTCGGTGTGCGTGCCTTTGGGGGGGCGGGGTACTGTCACGGTTGGCCCCTCCCAGTCCTGTCCATGTGCTTGTGTTTTGGTTGTGTAACTCCGCCCCTGATTGTTTTCACCTGTCCCTCGTTGTTCCATGTATTTAAGCCCTGTGTTTGCCCCTTGCATTTGCCGGTCTTTGTTTGATGTGGATTCTGGTTCTTTGTCATGTCTGTCCCCCAATATGTACGTATCGGCTCATTGACCCTGGACTGTTATGACCACGACCCTGGATTTGCCCATAATAAATCTCGCTTATCTCAGCGTGTGCGTCCGCCTCCTCGCTCCCCCTTACAACTGTCATGAATAAATATCTCTAGTTAGAGGGGACATCAAGTATCAAATGACAGAAATGTTTAATATCCCCAAAGGATTATACAAAACAAATCCCTTCATATCCTAGAGCTGTTTGTAACATTTCTTACCAAATGCTATGTTGTCCTACACTGCAAAGATTAAGAAGTCCAATACTGCAGTATCTTCACGTATGGCATATGTTAAATTTTGGGTGAGGGTGGAGATGAGAGTAAATTTTTAATTCTGCCAAGACAATTGAAATACACATTGTAGAAGACAGAACGTACTGATCTCTCACTTCAGAGGCAAATGTCTAATATAATCCATTATAACAATTATTGGATATCAGTGTGAATACAGACTCTAGTTATTACAAGAAGTTTGAATATTTATCCAAATTTGTTCTAAAAGCTAACTATTGTGGCTGTGACATTTCAAAGACAAGGTGGCCAAGCTTATGGAAGAAAAAGCACAAAAGGTGCTTTGCTGGATGCACAAGATACAGAGAAGCATATACCATCCCAAAACATAACATGGAATGCACAACTTACAGGTAGGATGCAAAGAGTTTACAATTCCACACCACACACAAAAATATATAAACACTAAGGCCTTTGGGTAAGAGTTGGACAGTAGATTTTACAAGTATCAGTACAGAATCACTCCATACCATGTTTTTAAAATTATTCCCAAAGTATTTTTTACAAATCATCTTCATGTTTTGACATATGCTTTAGTTGCAATTTTTTTTTCATATGTGAAAGAAACAGGACACATCTACAACAAAGAACTTCATTTTGGGGGATAAGGCCAGTAATGCTGCATTGATACAATTGGATTCTGTTATTAAACTAACATATTGGAAAAATGGAATACTTTCAGTAATCTTATGATTGAATAGCAAAATATTCAGATATTGTGTGCCTTTAAATATACATCCCCGATTCCAAAAAGAGTTGGAACGCTGTGGAAAATGTAAATAAAATCAAAATGCAATGATCTGCAAATCTCATCGACCTATATTTTATTCAAAAGAGAGCATAGAACACATATCAGATGTTGAAAGTGAGACATTTTACCATTTTATCATTTTACCAACTCATTTAGTTGATGGCAGCAATGCATCTCTAAAAAGTTGGGACAGAGGATCGCAATTTCATTAAAATGTTCCTCAACGTAAAAGTTTGAAAGCCTTGGATATCCCACCCATCTACACTACATAATACCATCAAAAGATTCAGAGAATCTGGAGAAATCCCTGCACACAAGGAACAAGGCTGACAGTCAATATTGGACACCCATGATCTTTGGGCCCAGTTAAAAAGCCAGCATCCATGATGGTATGGGGGAGCATTAATGCACCTGGTATAGGTGTCTTGGTGAAGGCACCATTAATGCTAAACAAAATATATAGGTTTTGGCAACATCTCCTGCCACTCAAACAATATCTCTTTCAAAGAAGGCCTTGCATATTGCGGCAAGACAATGCTAAACCATATACTGCATCCATCACAACAGCATGGCTTTGTAGAAGAAGTGTCAAGGAGATGAACTAGCCTGCCTGCAGTCCAGACCTTTTGCAAATAGAAAATAGAGAGGATGCTACACAACGGTAGACAATGGTAGCCGTGTCCCAACTTTTATGAGGTGAGTTATTGCCATCAAGTTTTAAGTTCTTAAATTAGTAAATTAGTTCATGTTTTTCATGAAATGGTAAAATGTCTTACTTTCAATATCTGGTATGTGTTCTATGTCCTACTGTTAAAAAATATGGGTCTATGAGATTCGCAAATCATTGCATTCTGCTTTTATTTACATTCATTTATATTTTACACAGTGTCCCAACCTGTTTGGAATTGGAGCTGTAATATCCTGCCTAACACCAGTGTATCTGAACCATCCAATCAAGCACTTGTGAAGAAGTTAATTGACTGCAGGAATTGTGGCAGATTGGGGTTGGAACTGGCCAGAGTCAGTGACCACTGATTTACAGATATGTCTAACATATAAAAACACCTGTCTAGTGTTTAAGGCGAGTCTTCAGTGCAACATCATCTTATCACAACAAAGGCATTCAGTATTTCTGTAAATCACACATGGAGATGGTGTGAAAGGCAGTTGGTGATAATTACTTTGGAAGTGGCAACTCAATTGGACCCCTGGAGTACTGCACTAAAAAATTAAACATTTGGAGCAGGTGGGATAAACACTGTAGATATGCGTCTTTTCATGGTGGAAAATGCACAGTAACTTCAAGTAAGTACCACACGCTCCTCATATAAATGCAGGGGCAACTGGAGGCACAAGATAAATTTACAACAGCTACAGTGTGGTTGATGGTTAGTGGATAGCAGCACAAAGCCCTGAGATGTGGCTTCTCATTATGCTGTATACAGTCATACATGTTGCATCTAACCCTCATAGCAAAAAGACATGCGTTCCACTGAAAGGTTGCCTTCAGGTTATGAAAATTATGAGTTTTTTGTGATATGGCTGCTTCATAAAACTATGTAGTTAAAAGGAGTTCCATTGATTTTTCAACAGTTTAAGCATACTTCCAGCCTTGAGATGTCAACAGTTATTCAGAGAGAAGCATACCAAGACTTTCTTTAAGATCAAGATTTTCTTTACAAAGATGCGAGGGGTTACAATGTCCAGAACAAATATAGTTATTAGTGATTGCGATTGCAAAGCAATGCACAACACTACTGTTATCTGATCCTCTATGCAATGTTTTCTTCATCCCTTATTCCTCCATTAGACACCCATTCATTTTTGCACCTATTTTTTGGCCGACATGCACCAAACTGCATGCACTCACTCAGGGCAGGTCCCCAGCTCTAATCCATAGCCATACTGACCCATAATCCTCTACATGTTGTTTTTGCCATAAAGTCTCATTCATTTTTGTCCACACATAAACTTTCTTATTTCTTTTTCCCATTAGCCATCAAACTGATGATCTGAGATATGTTCCATAGAAGCATGCCAAACATTATACCATGTCATAACATACACTGCTGTTTGCTGGGTGCCTGCTGCAATTTCAATGCACTACTTCATATTCGTTATACTGCTCATAGCTGAACTCTTCGAAACCACTGCAGAGGAAACTATGTATCAGCAGAGGGAGATGTGAATGGAAGGGTCTCTGGGGAACCGAGGGCGGAGGTGGTGAAGGCCCAACAAGAGAGAGTCAGCAACTCATTACTGCAAAAATGCAGCATCCACAGCAGCCAAATCAAGACATCACAGAGCCTCTCAACTGCTCTAGCAATCAATTATTTACCACATTGGGCCTCAGCATTAAGTGCACATTTTACTCTTCGTGAGTATGAATGCTCTCTGTGGCTCTTATATGTAAGAGGAGGAAGATAAAGGGACCTACACAATGCAGTTAAGAGACTCAGTTGGTGCAGAGAGCCAAAAAAAAACAATATCCGGAATAACATTTCAGTTATCTTGATCTCAAGAAAATGAAAGTGATTACCAACCCCACTATGAAAAATGATATGTTGTATAAAGGAGTAGATGGGGTGAAGTTTACTTAGCTGGAAGGATTAGAAAATCTTATGGACCTTATATTTTACAGGAGTGTCCTGGCCAAGACAGGCAGTAATACATAAATACATAGTAAATTACTTACTTACTATAAATTGTTCTCACAAAACAAATAGCACATTACAAAGATAAAACAGCAAATTAAAATCACTAATCCCCAATAAATCATTTAAAACACTGACAAAATGTTCTAGCCACTTCCACTGTTTGAAGACTTAAGTTTTAAGCTTTTCTGTAACAAATTTCAATCAGACAGTGTGACATAATAAAAAGCTTGCTTGCCTAATTCAGAGTGTATGGTGGAAATCTTAAGAAGATACACAGAGTGGACCATAATTCCTGGTTCTGTTGCTATATAAAATTACAGATAATAGGGTAATAAGCCAAGTATAAATGTATAAGTTAAAATATATCAATGAATCAGTCTACGAGTAGACTCCTCTTTAGTAAAGAACACAGTGGTGGTTTAATAAATCTTAAAGCACCATGGTGAACAGTGTCCGATAGGGACAAGCAATGTAAAGGTACTGTTTGTATCTACTATATCTATGTATTTATAAAATGCATAAAGAATAGCCATGATGTTGGTGATGATCCACATGTTTGGTTCCCACTCTCAAGCAAGGAGCATGCAGAGTTAGAGTTTTAGTTTCATGATAGTTCACAATAGCTTTATAGTATACTAGTAGCAAGGTCTATAATAGCATACTTCAGAAGCATGCCATTCCACCAGAATTATAGTTAGTTGGTTTGCTGGATGGTCCCTTATTATACAGCATGACTGATAACAGTCTAGGACTCACATCTAAGCTTAAAGTTGTGGAAAAAACTACATGGGATGAAGGAATTGAAGGACAACTCATACTAATGATTGGGCCTACCTCTCAATTATACAGAACTTGTACAGGAGGAATGAAGTATTTGCCAATCTTTATAAACCATTGTCAATCAGGAAAAATCCAATTCTTAGCTAATCTACTCAGCTTGGACAGAGATCTGATGCATTTGTTTGAGTAAGAGCATGCTCCTGGCACTTCTACAGCTATATCATCAGTAAATAAAAGTTTCACTGTATGTGTGACCATGTATCATATAAGGTACTATGTAAAATACTTTGATTAGGCAGATTAAATATAAGATCTGCATAAGGAAGGGAAAAGTCAAAGGAAAATAAGGGAAGTTGGATTTTCCAAAATGGGAGGTCAAAACATTATTAAGACACAGAGAAAATTGGACTCCTAAAAAGACTGAAACTGTCACCAACAGATAAGCAGTACTTCAAGCTTTCTTATATGAGTAATGGGTGAAAATCTACCTTCGCTATTGCCTTAAGTATGGAAATTCTAGAAGCATTTCTGTACATGCTTCCACTGTGAGAAGACAGCTCTGAGTCTAACAGGATATGTAGCTGCCAAGAAAGTGATACTGAGAAACGGAAATAGACAAAAAGTAGAAAATTTGCAAATCAAACAAAGATACTGGTGTTCTCAGAACAATGGACTGGCCATAAAAGAGCCCAGACCTCAACATCATTGAATGTGTCTGGGGTTACTTAGATTGTGAGAAGCAGAAAAAGCAACAACTTCTAAATCTTTAGAAGTGTAGAAAAAACCAAAAGCAAGTCTCCTAAACAGAATAGAAGTTATAATAAACACAAGGTCGAAGGGCACACTAAATTCAGAGAAAAAAATGCTATTACATGTAGTTGTTGCGACTATTTCGTAATTTTCTGTTAAATATATATTTTCTGCTTTTCCAGGCACTGATAAAGGAGAACTTATACTTAAAGGTCATTCTGCCAGAAACTAAATAAAGGACAGTCTCTGCATTTTGCAAAGTACTGTGTCAGGTGATATGCTTTGAATCTTGATCAGTTTTCTTTTTCTCCATCCCTGTCAGTTTGGTTCAAGTTAATCTTCATCTTATCTGCCCCAGAACACTAGAAGCTTTTAGAACGTACTATAACTAATTTACCACTTTACTGGTACTCACACTTCTTTGGCTTTCTTCTGATATGGCAGCAGCAGTGTCCCACATTGTCATTCTATACTTCAGCCTGATGTTTCATCTCAAAGTCAATGTACTGTAGTGCAGAGCCAAAAGCTCTCATTGTGTCACTTAGTTTTTCTCAGAAAAGAAACAAAGTACATCCATAGACATTTTGTTGAGTAGAGAATTTATGAGAAAGTTCTAAAAACATTAATTAATCCACTGGGTCTGCAGCAAAATTACAAGCAGAATGGCTGACAGCAATAAATGCCAAGCTTATTCCCTTGCTTTATTCATTCAACAATCATAATCAAATTTTTCTGTTTGAAATTTCCCCATCTTTTCTAAATAGATTTCAACAAACTATTCATTATGCTACTGCAGATTGATTTGGTCAGACAGAAAGCAACATAACCATCCCAGGCAAAGATAATAGCTCCTGGCATTAATCATTTAATTGAAATTATACACATGGCCATTTTGCAAGAACTCTCTAGGCCTAGTAACCAACAATCTACATCATTCTACTGTTTATTACAAAAATCAACATGACAATAGACAAATAATGGGACAGTTTATTTCATATCACTTTATCATATACTTTTACCACATAATTCATGTGCTGTATTAAAGACCAAACTACTCATATTCCAATCTAAGGATCAGTGAAATTCAGTCAGCTTCACGTGTAACATAAAAATGCTAGAGGGATGTATATCTTTCAAAGAAAGGTGTTACATTTGGACATCAGCAAAAAAAATAATCAGACAGGCATCATTATAGACCTACTACGTTTGTTGGTATCAAAAGATTGAAATTAGATGAACAATACATGTTGTAGAGCAGGGTGTCCAATTCTATCTGCAAGGGCCACTGTTCATTCCAACAAAGCACACAAGATCACCTGTTTGAAGACTGAGACCAACTGCTCCAGCCTGTTTGAATTGAAGACCTGCATCCACACCAGTCCTTTACAGCTAGGACTGGACACCCCTGCTGATATGAGCTACTTTTCATTAGACAAAAGATATTTCCGATTATTAACACTATCCACTTTTGTGTTCATCCTTGTGCTGGCAGCATTTTTGAGAAACAGTTCATTTTATTACCGATGATGTCACAGCTCCCCATCAACAAATAAACTGCATAAAAATGTTCTAATTTTGTTTGTGTTACATTTGTGCTGGTTTTTGCTGTTAAAAGAAACATTTGTGCTATTTTGATTTGAAGTTGTTAAGCAATAGGTTTTGACATATGACTCCACTCAGCTCCCCATTAGCAGCTCAATCAAACTATAAACGTCTCATTTGTGCGGCATTTCTGCTGGTTTGTGCCTTTATAAATATTTCTGCTGCTGTACCAAAGACCAGAAACATGTTAATTGCAGTCACAAAGTGGTAGATCATGCAAACTCACAGAATGGGGCCACCAAGTGTTGAAATGCCTATTCTCTGTTGAGTCACTCAGAGTTCCAAATTGCTTCTGAAAGCAATATACTGTGCTTCAGTATCTTCATGAAATGGGTTTACATGGTTAAGCAGCAACAAACAAGCCTAAGATAAAAAAAAGCCAAAGGACCATGTCAAATGGGGGCATCCTGCTATTGGGAGCAGTGGAGTTTTGTGGAGTGTGTAATCATGCTTCTTTATCTGGCAGTCTGATTTTGGCAAATGCCAGAAGAATGTTCTCTGTGTGGCTGTGCCATATATAAAGTTTGGTGGAGAAGGGATAATGTTATGGGGTTGTTTTTGAGGAGGTGGCCTAGACCTGCTGTAGTGAAGGGAAATCTTCAACATTGTGGCAACAGTTTGGGGAAGGCCCTTTTCTGTTCCTTGAGGCATTGGTTGGGTGAGTTTGGTGAATTTTGACTGGCCCGCACAGAGCCCTGGGCTCAACTCTATCAAACACCTTTCGGATGAACTAGTACAGAGATTGCAAGCCAGGCCCTCTTTTCCAACATCAGTGTCTGACCTCACAAATGCTCTTCTACGTGAATGGGCAAAAATTCCCACACACACTCTGCAAAAATCTCGTAGAAAGCTTCCCAGAAGAGGGGAAGTTATATCTGCAAAGGGGGGACCAACTCCATATTAATGCCTATGGATTTAGAATGGGATGCCATAAAATCTGCTGTGGCTATAATGTGTTGGCTAATTAGCTGTACTGCTTACTACTTTGCTTGCTTACCTACTTACTAGTTAATGTTAACTAGTTTAAGCAGAAAGGTCACAATGTATCTTGCTGGGCAGACAACTCTTACAAATGCCCTTAATTACCCAGAATCATGAGTGGAATAAATCTTAACTTTCATATTTAGAAAGTGAAAATACGAGCAAACACTATTCTGTATCTGCTAGCATGCATGCTAATAACATTAGCATTTACTGTGTCAATAATTTGTTCATTTAAAAATCGCAATCAACACATCAAAATACCATTCTAGTTTTTCTGCTATTCTGATGCATTTAGCAGCCATCTACTAATGCTTGGTCATACTTACTGACTTCGTGCTCGCATTCTCATGGGAGATCTGAACTACTAAGGACAGTAAAAAAAACACAGCTACAGTACCTATTCAGTCCTGCGCTATCCTGTAAAGTAGTTAGGTAGTAATTTGTAGTTTGCGAACAAGCTAAGTCTTTGAGTCAAGCTTTTTTCAGTGAACGTTGGAAGTTGACTCGAATTGAGGAGCCAATTTATTATTTTTAATTAAACAAGCAAATGTGTAGAATATATGACGCTGTAGTTGAACAATCACAAGACAGCCCTACTATATCTCCTGACATCACTCTTTCCCCATCATTAACACCAAACCTGCTGCTTGTTTTAGTCTGGTGTGCGTTTCCCAGACAATGATGGAAGTTAGGATTGAACTACATGGTATGATTAATCGTTAACTAACATCTGAAGTATGATAGTTTCCCAAAACTGTTGTACCTTGTTTGTACCACAGCAGCTAAGTATGAACCATGTTGGTTTGAACCACCATCATCCCAGGGTTGGGATAGCTACTAAAAAATTAGTATTTAGCTAGTTTGTAGCTACCTACCCAAAAATTGTAGCTAGCTACAATTTAGCTGGTTTAGTAGTAGTGCACTACTTTTTAGCTACTTTCAAAGAGTGATTGTCAGAATTTTTGTGAATCTCCACCTGACACACCAAACAAGCCCACCAAAAAGTGAGTTTAAGTGTAACCAACAATCAAATTTACAAACCAAAGGCGTGATATCCAACAAAAATGTAGACTAAGTAAAGGCAAAGTCAATCATTCCAGGTTTTTACTAACAAAGATCAACAAAAATTTACATTAATGGCATTTTGCTGACGCTCTTATCCAGAGCAACTTACAATTTGATCATTCTCACACAGGTAGGCTAAGGTGGTGTTAGGAGTCTTGCCCAAGGACCCTTATTGGTATAGTGTAGGATGCTTGCCTTGGTCGGGGATTGAACCCCAGTCTACAGCGTAGAAGGCACAGGTGTTAACCACTACACTAACCAACCACCACAAAAATAACCAAATACAAACCAAACAACTTTGTGCAAAGCATTGTCAACTGTTGAAATAAAACTGCTGAAAAAAAAATAATAAGATGTGTACAGACACTACATTCAACATTTTAGCCTCAAAATTCTCATGAGTAACCCTGGTTCTTTTTAGGGTGAGAATCAGGCCTGAATAATCTCTCCACTGCTGCAGAACTGTTGCAGCTCCACAGCAGAAGTAGAAAAAGTCAAAAGTAAAAAGTCAAACATTGAGAGACATTTTTCAAGAAACTTGTGGAAAAGTTTCCTGAGATGTGAGAAAAGTGGCTACAGCTGTGCTAAAGGTTAAAGTAGAGCAAAGTATGTCTGTGTTTTTGTTTAGTATATTTTTAGCCTGAACTAGCCCATCAGCTCATACTGAGACATATTTCCAGCCAAGATGATTAAATGGACATAAAGTGTTGTGGCTCCCAAGGTGGTCTTGTTTTTGTTGAAATGACAAAACGGCTCTTCTTATGGAGTTAATTTTGTGCCAAAATGTTTGAGAGAAGATCCTGATGTTTGAGAGAGGAATGTTCCGGTTTGAGAGGGCAGCGGTGCTCTGAGTGTGCAGCTAATGAACTTGAATGCTCTTGTCAGCATGAAGTGCACAGATAATCACATAACATAAAAACATAATAGTGTTTTCTAAGGCCCATGCATAATGTATTTTCCTCTGTATGATGTTCACACATTGGTTACTATAAATTTAAAGTACAGTAGAAGTGTAGTAATTATGTCTAGTAAACAAAGTAGGAGGAACCATGATACTCCCTGTACTCACTGAAATGATTTGTTTTTGTCCATATAAAACTGCACAGCATCAGGATTGTTTTTTTATACAAGATAAATATACAAAATTAACAAGATGAGCCTATGAGAGTTAGGAGAGTTAAGACTTTTTAGTTGAATACTGTTAGACATTGTAAGCTACATTCAAATGAAACCTGCTAACGTCAGCTTAGTTAATTAATGTTAAGCTATTTATGTGAAGTTAGCAATGTTAGTTCAATCAAAGCGTTATTATTTATGACAGAGTATTACTGATAAAACATTTCTATTAACTTGATACTAGAAAGCTATAAACCATCTAGCATGTCAAGGATACAAGCACAATAGTCAATACAACAGCCACACACAGACCTTGACCAATTGGCAAAAACTTGTTTAAGAAAAGATGCCATGATTGGTGCACTGACAGGAACGGCCAATCGACGGCTCTGATTGGCTGGAGGTTTCACACAGACATTTTACAGCTAGCAGACGTGAAGCTTGCTGTGGAGCTGAGGACAGAAATTATTTGCTCACACATAAGCAAGTTTCAAATAAACTAGAGTGTTTTGTTGAGCAAATCCAGAGGCGTTTACCTGTGCATTCAAGTTCATTAGCTGCACGCTCAGAGCACCGCAGTCCTCTCAAACTGGAACATTCCTATACACATCTCTTAACATTTTGGTTGCAACCTCTGAGTTAAACTTGTTCTTAAGGGGTGAGCAGCGCGTGGGATAAAATGTCAGTCTCTCTCTCTCTCTCTCTCTCTCTCTCTCTCTCTCTCTCTTTCTCTCTCTCTCTCGAGGTGTCTTTACACTCATCTTGCATTTGTTATATTGTTATATTCATGTTTTTCTTTATATTTTTATATCTGTTATCTTTATGTACTGTTAACCTCTCTTTTCCTCTGTTAACGCGTGTGTGTTCTGTTGAGGGCCTCTCTCGCCCCCTCCTTCAAGAGAGGGAGCTAATGTATAGAATAGCATTTAAGCTTTTCCAGATGTTTCCTTATGGGAATGTATGGATGTGTGTGTGTCTCTAACCATGTTATGTATGTGCGTCCATTCAGCATATAAGACCAGAGGCAGCTTGCACGAGAGAGATCCCTCATTTGGCCTTCGGGACTCTCACAGGGCTTTAACACTATCGTATTAATTTGAAATAAAGTTAATGTTTAAATCCAGATAATGTCTACAGAGCTTTCGTCTCCCCACCTACACAACTGAGAATAAACAACTCTCTCTCTCTCTCTCTCTCTCTCTCTCTCTCTCTCTCTCTCTCTCTCTCTCTCTCTCACTCTCTTTCTCTCTCTCTCACACACACACACACACACACACACACACACATTCCACCTCTAAAACTGTATTCACTCACCCATCCAAATAATTGAATTCAGGTGTTCCAATCATTTCCATGACCACAGGTGTATAAAACCAAGCACCTAGGTATGCAGACTGCTTCTAAAAACATTTGTGAAAGAATGGGTCACTCTCAGGAGCTCAGTGTATTCCAACATGGTACTGTGATAGGATGCCACCTGTGCAACAACTCCAGTCATGAAATTTCCTCATTACTAAATATTCCACAGTCAACTGTCAGTGGTATTATAACAAAGTGGAAGCGATTGGGAACGACAGAGACAAAGTAAAATGACACGTAAAATGACAGAGTGGGGTCAGCGGATGCTGAGGCGCATAGTGCGTAGAGTCCACCAACTTTCTGAAGAGTCAATTGCTACAGACCTCCAAACTTCATGTAGCCTTCAGAGTAGCTCAAGAACAGTGTGTAGAGAGCTTCTTGGAATGAGTTGGTTGGCTGAGCAGGTACATCTAAGCCTTACACCGCTACTGGACTCTATAGCAGTAGCTATCCAGTGTTCTCTGGATTGACGAATCATGCTTCTCCATCTGGAAATTCGATGGATGAGTCTGGGTTTGCGGTTGCCAGGAGAATGGAACTTGTCTGACTGCATTGTGCCGAGTGTAAAGTTTGGTGGAGGGGGGATTATGGTGTGGGGTTGGAGTTGGGCTCGGTGCCTTAGTTCCAGTGAAAGAAACTTTTAATGCTTCAGCAGCCCAAGAAATTTTGAACAATTTCATGCTCCCAACTTTGTGAGAGCAGTTTGGGGACAGACCCTTCCTGTTCCAACATGACTGCACACCAGTGCACAAATCAAGGTCCACGAAGACGTTGATGAGCCAGTTTGACGTGGTAGAACTTGATTGGCCTCAGCGCAAAAGAACACCTTTGGGATGAATTAGAGCGGATACTGCGAGCCAGGCCATCTCGTCCAATATCAGTGTCTGACCTCACAAATACACTTCTGGAAGAATGGTCAAAAATTCCCATAAACACACTCCTAAACCTTGTGGAAAGCCTTCTCAGAATAGTTGAAGATGTTACTGCTGCAAAGGGTGGGCTGACATCATATTTGTAATAGGGAGCGAGGTGACAGATGCATATGCGGAGATAAGCAACTTTTATTATGGGCAAATCCAGGGTCATGGTCTAAACCAAAACAACACGAACACATGGACAGGACTGGGAGGGGCCAATCGTGACAATATTAAACCCAATGGATTAAGAATGGGATGTCACTCAAGTTCATATGTGTGTGAAGGCAGACAAGCAAACACTTTTGGCAATATACATATATTTCCAAGGTGTTATTTATATATATATATATATATATATATATATATATATATATATATATATATATATATATATATATATATATATATATATATATGTATACACACACACCACCACTGACCAGATGTTATTCAGGTGTTGAATGATCCTCGACACAGCAGTAATACTATCATGGTATTGGTGTTGGGCATTGTGCTGATACAAGTATATCAGGCACAGAAAGTGTATATTATATTTATAATTTAATATAAAATGTTTTTAATTAATTAACACAGTGTTTGGCAATGCTATTTCGTTTGGTGCCAGAATACTTAGCACACCCACACAGGAAAACATAGCTCTGTATTTTCTCACGTCCTCATGTGTTGTAATGTGGACTATGTTTTTTGTCTTTAGTTACAAGAGCACTGAAGGTTTACAAGCTCACTAAAAAAAATCTTTGCTCAAAAGTAAGTTACTCTTTACAGTAAAAACGAAGATTGCCTCATTCCACTAATTTGGATGCTAGACTACATTCTGGATGTGCAAATAAGAGAACAGCATTTTAACATCATCACCACAATGAATTAAGAACTTTTTCCACAAGTAATTACCATGCAGACACCAAGGCCAGGACTCATGCAGAAATTTGTGGTAATGTTCGCCACGGTCAGTGAGATAATCTGCTATGGCAGCCTAGGCTGAAACATGCTTTATGTTTAATTTCTTTCAGTATGTATGTTTATTTACCAGTGAAAAAACACTAAGTGGAGGCTCATTCCAGGCTTATTCCAGGCTTAGGTAGTTTAATCAGTTATATGGCTTCACGTACACATACTTGATATGCAAAATGTATAAAATACATATTCAAACTACAGAATCACTTGAGAAATAACAGCACAGAAAGCAAAAGTAACGTGGATGTCTTCAAGGCTTATGAGTCTTCAGAAGCCCATCAGTTCAGGCATATCAGTTGCGAAGTCTCTTGATCTCAGTGCAATTTTCTTTGCTGCTTCACTTCAGCACCCAAGTGACCCATTCTAAAGATTATATTTTTTAAATGAATGTTCAAAACTCTTACAACCATGAAAATCTTTTAGCAATAAATTGAGTCATTAATCCCTGCACTGGTTAATATGAGTGTCACGGTTGGCTCCTCCCAGTCCTGTCCATGTGCTCGTGTTTTGGTTTTGTAACTCCGCCCCTGATTGTTATCACCTGTCCCTCATTGTTCCGTGTATTTAAGCCCTGTGTTTGCCCCTTCCGTTTGCCAGTCTTTGTACCTTTGTATCGTGTCTTTGTACCTGGTCTTTGTTTGTGTTGATTCTTGAGATGTCTTACCCTAAGTCTGTACGTGTCGGCTCACTGACCCTGGAATGTTCTGACTACGACCCTGGATTTGCCCCTAATAAATCTCGCTTATCTCAGCGTGTGCGTCCGCCTCCTCGCTCCACGTTACAATGAGGAGATGCTTGATGAGATAAACAAATAAATTTTTATATATTTGAATGTCAAAACTTTTAATCTGAGTTACACTTTAATAAAATAAATCTATAAACAGTAATTACTATACAAATAAGTTATTAAAGTCTTGAATTTTTTAAAGTTAATCATTCTAAGCATTCATTATTCATGATAATGAGTTCTAATGTTACTTATTTAACTGTGTACATGCTTTTATTTATTAGTTTTTGTTTATTGCATTTGTCCTGTTAGTGCCCAACCAGATTCAAACGCCAGCTATGCATGTAGCATCCATGATCAGGAAGTTCTGAAAAATGCTATTTTTTAATCGAGATGGGGAGAACATTGGAGTCCCTCTCTCCCCATTAATTAGTGCTGGCTCTACCAGTGTGTTAATGACATTAGCTGCTACTTCGTGCTTCGCTCCTGTTTTAGTATCTTCAAAAAGAGTGTATGCATTGGACCTGAAAAATAGAGAAGAAAAAGAGAATATTAAAAGTTTAAAAAGTTTAGAGATAAAGTTGTGTGGTGGTCTGTTGACTTTTTTTTTGGTGTTCATGTTATGTTATTTGTTGCCTTGTAGTTAGACAGCAAGAAGTAGTGGATCTAGAGTCTGTCTACTGAAGCATGTTTAGCTTAGACTGGCTTTCTGACTACATATTAGCTTCACAAAACTTAACAAACCTAAGAACTTTATCTGTTAACTTAGTTTGGATATGCAGACTGTGATTAACGATAAAGCATTTCAATCAAGATTAAACTAAGCTTTAAGTTAGTAAGCAAGAAATATTGTTGAATAAGGGCCTTGGATTAAAAATAAAAAATCTATAAGAAAATAATGTTCTACTATACAAAATATACATTTGACATACATATTATCATGTGGAGGGCGGCATGGTGGCGTGGTGGGTAGTGCTGTCGCCTCACAGCAAGGAGGGCCTGGGTTCGATTCCCCGGCCAGGTGACCAGGGTCCTCTCTGTGTGGAGTTTGCATGTTCTCCCCGTGTCTGCGTGGGTTTCCTCCGGGTTCTCCGGTTTCCTCCCACAGTCCAAAGACATGCAGTCAGGCCAACTGGACAAGCTAAATTGCCCCTAGGTGTGAGTGTGTGAGTGACTGTCTGTCTGTGTCTGTCTGTCTGCCCTGCGATGGACTGGCGACCTGTCCAGGGTGTATCCTGCCTTTCGCCCGAAGACTGCTGGGATAGGCTCCAGCACCCCCCCCGTGACCCTGACGGAGAAGCGGCTTAGAAAATGGATGGATTATCATGTGGCCAAGATGGGTTATGAGCACTGTGCCGTAATACCAACCATTGATAAACCCTAACTACACCACTGTAGGAAAATCACTCACAACTAGTTCAGTATTTGGTAGCCCTCAAAATAAAATGATGATAGCTCACGTATCACAGGTTCATTTAATAGGCTGCCAATACAGAATATAATTTAAAATCTAACAAAAAACTACAAGATAAAACAAGATAAAAATGAAAAGTAAAAAAAAAACAGAAAAGAAACCAAGGAGTTGCAAAGACAGCAGCAGCTAAATAACTACTCCCTGCACATCATAAAACCAATTCATGGAGATATATGCTGCAGCAACTTTGTAATGGAAACAGGAAATCTTCTAATTATCATAACCTCAAGAAGCAAATTTACAGATTTGTATTGAAATGCCAGGTGTTCGGCCATGAAATGCCTTAAAACTGAGTAACCACTGCACCAAACAGGAAAAAAACTAATCCCATGCAAACAAAACAGCAAAAAGTACTACAGCTGCTGAGTGTCACAGATTAGTGGGCATGCCCTAATGGTCCACTGTATGTGGCTATGATGCTGTTACATTGATGTAAGCATGTTTTTTGGTTGTAACAATCTGTACATGTGTCATTAGTTAGTATTTTATTAATACAGTCCAGATTATGCATTAACATCTGATTCAGTGTTAATTGCTTGAATCCAGAGTCATCATATATACAATATGCAACATTTTATGTGATCCCTGGTGAACTGGTGTGCTTCTTGTGCCATGTTAAACTATGTGGCAAGTGAATTCACAGTCCATCATTTATGAATATTACTGTGCACCCAGTGTATTCATATGGCCACCTGATTGTATTCCGGTGATTTTACTATATACAATTCTATATGCAAGACCACCTAACTGATTTAATGCTCCTCTTAAAGCAACAATGATGCCTCTTTTGTATATTATTTATAGCTGGGTTTCATAAGAAAAAGTGGAAAGAAAGTCATTCCACCTCTAAAACTGCTGTCTGTCTGTGCCCCCCATGGGTGACTTGCCGAAGAGTGCTTGAGGGACCCTGGCTATATGGACTTCCAGACAATCCCATATTAAAATGATAAAAGGAAAACTAGCAAGCAGGCAAAGGTATGTGCTGGTAACTGTCCGTCCAAGGTCCTCACTGTTATTCTTTTGTAATGATGTTCTGTAGTAAGAAACACAGTTTTACTAAATGACTTATGGCATTACACAATAAGTAGTAATATAAAGAGTACAATATTCTATACAGAGCATTAGATTTCATAATGTAAATGTGTTGCTCTAAATGTAAATGTTTGATATTTACCGTAATTGACAATAAGGAAAAAATGATGGGGTACCACATTGGATGAGATGGGACTTGAAAGAGACATTTCAAACTTGATTAAAAAATACATTTGCAATATAAATATATTCAGCTCAAAGCTCTATATAATTAATGTATTTTTTGGCGCTGGCATATGTACCTTCCTGTACACTGCTATCAAAGAGGTTTGCTAAAAAACTTTGAAAATATACAAATGTAAAATATAAAATGTACCGTTCGTCCCCTTAGCATGGTAAGTAGTTTACTTTAATGTAGAAAATTCTCTTTGTTAGTTGTACTGGTCACTTGCTAATGTTTATGTGTGCTGATTAGGAAGCATTAAATCTGGTGGAAGTGCAAAAACTGCTAGTTCTTTTAATCTGACCATTGGCACTCATTATGCGCCCATGGCGCTTCATTCAAAATGAATGAATCTGAAGGGAATTTTGCTGAGCAGCTTTGCCTCTATAAGCACTTGTTTGAGAGCTCAATCATATCACAGAGAAAACTGCAGCGGTGGAAACACTACTATACTTTCTGGATACTCAAGGGCTTAGCAAATGTGTGTCAGTACGTTTGCATGAGTGTGAAATGTGTGGTGAGATTAAGGCCTCACACAAATTCTAACAGACGAAATAAAACACCGCTCAAGACTTGAAAAAGTTCCCATGCATATTAACACTGTCTTTCACATGAAGTCTGAAGTGACTGCAATGCTGCACAAAGTCTTAAAGCAGCATTAAGTGAAAATTGGTATGTTTTGCTCTTGGGGTCCCCTTACAGTTCAAAAATTTCACAAAAAGTAAATATTAAACAGATTTATGTTTTTTAAAATAATACTGGCCTGTGAATGAAAATTATCTTACCCATACACCCCCCAAGGTAAACAGTAACATGCCACCCTGCCAAAACTCTCTGCCACCTCTTGGCCATCCCTGGTAAAATATAGTAGGACATACAACCCCATTTCCGAAAAAGTTGGGCTACTCTGCAGAATGTAAATAAAAGTACAAAGCAATGATATGCAAATCATGTAAACCATATTTCTAAAGGAAAATACTACAAAGACAGCATATTAAATGTTAAAATCAGATAAATTTTGTTTTTTGAAAAATATATACCCATTTTGAATTTGATGCCAACAACACCTTCCAAAAAAGCTGGGACAGTGTTTTGTTTACCTCTGTGTTTCATCATCTCTTCTTTTAACAACACACTGTAAGCGTTTGGGAACTGAGGAGACCAACTGCTGTAGTTTTGAAGTAAAAATGTTTTCCCATTCTTGTTTGACATAGGATTTCAACTGATCAACATTTCAGGGTCTCCTTTGTCATATTTTTAATTTCATAATGTGCCAAATGTTATCAGTGAATGACAGGTGTAGTGTCACTAGTGCACCCCTATATCATCATGAATACTGGCTTTTGAACTGTGCACTGATAACAAATTGAGTGGTCTTTACCCCAGAGGACATAGTGTCCATGATTTCCAAAAAGTATTTCAAATGCTCATTTGTTAGACCGCAGAACACTTTTCCACTTCCACTCAGTCCATTTTAAATGAGCTCGGGCAGCATTTGGCAGCATTTCTGGGTTCTGTTTTTGTCAGTTTTTTCCTTTGCATTTAAGAGTTTTAACAGGCATTTGTCACAGACTCATGTCTGTTTTTAATGCATTGCTGCCTGCGCACCTGAAGATCATGACCAGCAGATGCTTGGTTTTTGGCCTTGTCCCTTGCTTTCAGAGATTTCTCCAGATTCTCTGAATCTTTTAATGTTATTATGTAGTATGTTTATGTGGTGATTGCTACTAATGATGGGGTGTTGACTCCAAAAGAGTCCATTCTTACCCAATGAATCTAAGAGTTGAATGCTTTTTCAAAGTTAACTTTGTTGTTTGCATCCCCATCTGACAACCGTGAACACCTCACTTTTAAAGTGGCTTCTACACCTATCTGGATACTTTAGTCAATGGAGTGTTCTGAATATTAGTGCAAGGTGTGGAACTGAGCTCTCCAGGCTGATAGATTACCAGACTCAGATTTGGATACATTTGGCATGTGGTGCTCAGAAAACACTTACAAACACACGTAACTGTGGTTAATATGGGACTCGCTTGCTTGTTTTCTCAGGAGGGTTTTTAGATATTAAAAGCAGCTTAAAGACTTCACAGCTTGCTTTGGGCTGGGCTGATAAAAGTTCACTTAGTTATGACGTACCTGCTCTTACATGATCTACTTTATAGGCTTGGGTTTATGTTGACATTATGCTGCCTATACTATCCCTTGCAAAGGGAAGCATGTACAGAGGGCCTTAGCTCAGAATTTTATATTAGACACATTTAATCAATTTAAGCCATAGTGTAGTGTGTTCGTCAAGTTAATTATGGTGTATTAGTTCTCCAGCATATTTGCTGGGTTATTCTATAAGGGTTCTGATTGTGAAGGCAGGCTAGCTCACTGGCTGTGTTCTGTTAGATTAGCAATTACTAGAGTCAAACGCAGATGGCAGAGGAAGCAAGACACAGCAATGCTTAGACAAAACTCCCTTTGTGTAGTGTGGTGAGGCTGTGGTAACTACAGCCCTTTATCAAAGTACAAAGACTTGTGCATCTGCTACCAGATGTTACACTATATTCCAAAGGTTCCCAATCCTATTTCTGGTGAGCCCATGCTATGCACATTTGTGTTTTTTGCATCATCTTGCACACCTGATTCAATTCTTTAACTTCTTACAAAGCTGCTGGTGGCCTGGATCAGGTTGTGGTTCCTAGAAAATACTGAGTTTGTTCACATGCACTTAATAATCTGATAACTACAGAAAATCAGATTTTGTCAGTTATCTGATCAACGTGTTGACATGCACTTGAGTAATCAGATAATAGGAAAACTCTACGTCTACCTGAGTCTGACAATAAATTTCTGATCTGCAACCAGGTAATAAACTAACAGAAGAAGACACGATGTAAACATTATGTAAAAAAATTTCTGAACTTAAAAAAAAATTTCGAATTTTTTTTAAAATTTCATGCCGCAGCTTTTTTTTAAACTTCGTACCACTTTACCTGAAAATATGAACATGCATCATCTAGAAGATGAAGAGTATATAAATCCTTCATTTTGTCAAACATGTATTTGGTTTCTTTTCGCACATGCACACTGTGAAATCCAAAAGAAATCCAGGTGAGAGTATATATGCGCTGAGAAATCTGATTACTGAGCTAAAATCCAGATCGGATTACTTAGTAGGACTTCTAGACATTATTCTGATTTAAGAAACCTTAAGTATGCTGTTTACATGACGATGTGAATAATCAGATAACTGCAGAAATCTGATTATGAGCGGCTTATTTAGAGCATGTAAATACGCTCAGTGAGATCAGATGAAAAGATGAATTTCTCAGTTTAATATCAACCTGCATCTCTCATGCTGCTCCCGTACCTACACTAATGAATTTGTGGAAGCAATGCACTACTGAAAGCATTAATGAGTTGTAGCATGTGTGGCAGATTGTAATTGTAACTGGGCTTTGCAGGAAGGTGGATCTCACAACG
Source organism: Pygocentrus nattereri (assembly GCF_015220715.1). Lineage (NCBI taxonomy): Eukaryota > Metazoa > Chordata > Actinopteri > Characiformes > Serrasalmidae > Pygocentrus > Pygocentrus nattereri. Next base: position 15,386,541 of record NC_051220.1, read on the forward strand.
AAAGCATACATTGCGCTCTGATTTGCCAAAATTCTAAAATCTCATCTGTCTTGTATCCCATGTCCCCTTTCATTTTGTTGTGTCCCCTGTTTCGTCGTCAGATTATATTTTTCCCAATAATGTTTAGGACAATTACCATTAAGTCTATTGAACCAACAAAGAGCAACATTTAAGAAAAAAAAAAACCTTTGTGTGTACTTCTATGGGGCATAGCTTACTGTATACCAGGGGTCACCAACCTTTTTGAAACTGAGAGCTACTTCTTGGGTACCGATTAATGCGAAGGGCTACCAGTTTGATACACACTTCTGAAATAACAAATTTGCTGAATTTACCTTTAATTATTTATATGTTATTATTAATAATTAATGATATTGAACTATGTGAAGACACTGATCATGTTAATGATTTCTCACAATAATTATGAACGATGATTTAACAAGGTAGGAAACACATAAATATCAATATGCAACACTTTATTTCTATAAATCTCTGCAAGTATTTACATTTTCAAATGATCACTTCTACAACATTTTCACTAGCCACTAACAATTTTTAACAAATCATGCACTACGTTGCACCATGTTTGTACAGATTATCAATTAAGGAGCTAGTTAACATACAAAAATCAACTTTCAGACTTTACCAAACTTATCTGCAGCATTTTTAACAAAATGATCATATGTTAAATTTAACAAACACATTTGTCATGACTTTTCAATAACTGAATTCAACTTTGCCATGGCACTGCCATGTTGCCACTGAGATCTGTCTTTTTCCACTAGTACTGCGTTCCCCGGTGGGTAGTTAGCATGGTAGCTTGTGTGACACGTCCTAAAATGTCTCTTCACATTGAGCCGCTTTTCCGTCGCCACAGTCGACCCGCAAATGAGACACACGCAGGAATCTTTCACAGTCGTAAAAAAGAACTCTTCCTCCCATTCATTGTGAAAATGATGTTTGCTTTCTTTTTTCTGCCATGTTTTCGGGGGTAAATAATCTACTCACCTTGGCTGCACCCGCTAGCTGGTCTCCACGGCAACCAGCTAGCTCTATTCTAATAATCTTTAAAAGTTAAAAAAAAAATTTAATATTGTCATTTTCAAATTTACACCAAACCCAAGTATGATTTAAAAAAGAAGCTATTTTTAGAACAGGCCCGCGGGCGACTCATGTGGTCCTTGTGGACAACCTGGTGCCCACAGTCACCATGTTGGTGACCCCTGCTGTATACAGTGTGCATTGGTACAGTATGTTATATGGCACAATATGTTACATGAACACAGCCTGAGGCAGAGGTGAACAGCGTGCAGCTCCAGTTCTTGATGTGTTTCAAGGGCAACAACCAGGGCTGTCTTCCCAGTTAGTTCCCGACAGCCCTAGTTGTAACCGCCTACTAGCAAATCAGTCTTAATGTCAGACCTATGAGGAAAAAACTGCCTCCATTTTAAGGATAATGCAATGCTGCTAGATTACACCATGATGTGTTTTTGCGTTTTACAAGACCCATATAAGCCATGCCACCAAGCCTGACACTGACATAGATGCAGTAGACATAGAAGAATGACAACTGTAACTGCAGTCATCATTCTCTGTAAGGGCAGGAGGATGAGAACCACAGAGTGGCTGCTGAGCTGGACCCAGAAGAATAGGTGGAGAATATCTCATGTATGTGTGTTCAGGGTTCAGAGTTCAGAGACAGTCCTACGAACTGGGTAGTCTGAAAGGAAGTCTTAAGGGAAATCGTTCCCTGTTTCATGGTCACTTCTACACCTCAAACGTGCTGCAGGAGAGTCGGTGCGTCCAACAAGCCTAAATTTATTGTTTGAACACAAGCTGATTTTCCAGTTAAGAATTAAACATCTGAAAAAAACATACCTTACTTTTAATGTAAGTCAATGGAACCAGAGTTTTTCTTAACAAGTCATTTTGGGCGATTTCTTTTAGTCCATTCATCATGAAAGTTACACACAATGTAGAGTAACAGGTATTTTCAAATTACGTCAAAAAATGAAAAACGAGATACAAGGTTTTATTCTGACAGTAGTGATATTGTAGGAGAAGCCCAGTACAAAAAATGTGTACTTTAAGACTGTGTACATGAACAACACTAAACAATCTTGGATGCGCAGTACATGAATCTTTGGACTTCGAGAGGAAAAGTGAAAAAACCCATACAGACAACTTTGACAACCTGTAGCAATTAAATCTAGCTGCCCCTGCAATAAAAAGCTCTTTGTAAAATGCTTAACATGCATTATTGTAAATCAAATGATAAATCAAATGATAAATATACTTTAATGTTTTGATCTATCTTTATCTGTTTTACTAAAAGAAGAAGCAAGAGGTGTGTGTGTGTGTGTGTGTCTGTCTGTCTGTCTGTCTGTGTGTGTGTGTGTGTGTGGTTCTCAGTTTTAAGTTTAACACAAGTCAATATAGAAAATCCAATTAAAACCAATAGAACAAATCTCCAGAAGCAAAGACATTTTACTTATTCCATGCTTAATACAAGTTCATTTGCACATGTGTACCAAAAATTTTAAATGTCCATTGATTTTAAAACCAATTTTAGGACATATAAGAAAACAGCTGTATCTAAAAATACTATGGGGTGCACAGCCAAATGACATACACATGCTGCATGCTCCTTAATGTTCTCATAGAAAACACATTAAATCAAATGGAACCCGTCCTGAGGCATTTTTCGTCATCATACTAAATGTACATGTTGGATATGAATAGGTTAATCTAATGAGTGCAATGAACAAAGCTTTGAGAAAATAGTCAAGGCCGTGAAACCAAATGCTGAACGCTGGTTCTTACATAAGCACTATAAGTAATCACAAGTTGGCTGATTAGAGCCATGAATGCTTGATAATAACACGCAAACTCACATACAACCAATGTGTACACAACCAGTACACATTGTATGGACCACATCTGCCCCCAAGTGGTTGACATGTGAAACATCTGCAGTCATTTCAAAATTTGTACAACTATTTTGTAGATTTTGTAATGATACTGATTCAACAATAAATAAATTAGTTCTCTCTAAATGATCTGTCAAGTCAAAGCTCTTAGTCCATGTGCATTATGACATTTAAAAAATATATATTTTTTTTTTTACAATAATCTTTCATCAAAATGTAATGACTTTTGCACATCTTCCGATTTTTGATTACGACACCATGCACTAGAGCGCAAGCAAAAATAATATCCACCAGTAATATAACATTTCCCCCTCCCCACCTATCACCTCACTGTCAAGGTGAGGAAGCTTGAGTGCACTGAGGAAGCAGAGAACTATGCTGCCTGGAGTTGTAACTTTTGTCATGGTCTCCCATCACAAAAAGATCTTAGTAGAGGTGCCAAACCAAACCTATCAACTGTAATGGGCTGTAGAAGGTGTTCATTTTATTGCTGAGGAAAAGCTGAGAATTCCTCCAATTGCAGCTTATGTATATGATGCAGTTAGATTAAAGTTTTCTGGATGTGTGGTTACCAAACGAGAAAGATAATTCAAAGCTGCAGAAACAAAGTCAGTTGGAACTTGAAATCTACAATGTGTGAATGATGGTGAGTTGGAAATATCAAAAATGGAAATTGATCACATACACACCAACATCCTAGAGATCAGTGAACTAAAATGGACCAGCTTAGGATGTTTTCAGTGAAGGGAATACACCACTTATTACTCAGGTCACAAAAAACAAAGGAGAAATTAAATGGCTTTCTTTGTCAGTGCAGATGTCAACAAGATTTATTGGATATAATGATGTGGATGATCGACAGATGTGAATCCAATTACACACACAGCCACTCAACATTACAGATTACTATATTTATGCCCCAATAGACATACACAGTTAAGAAATGATAAAGGTTCATGATGAAACAGTGTAATTGGCAATACCTGCAAACAAGATGTACTGCTGCTGAATGAGAAGGAGGGAAATACAGTTGGAATATACAGCCTTGGAAACAGAACTGAAGCAGGAGGCTCTAACAAACATCTGCAAGTACAATTACTTTTTTTATTATTATTAATACATTTCAAACAACCAAAATATCGTCCATACACCTAGACATCACAAGATGGAGTTCCCAGAAACCAAACAGACCAAAAAGAGAACTGTATGTGTTCAAAGAAAACATCGGAAACCGAATCAAACGCCAGACATAATTAACAGAAAACTAGAGGAGCCACAGATGGAACTCAAAGAAGTCATTAAAGATGAATTAATGGGAAACACCTGAGAAGAATGAGAAGTATAAAGAAAAGTGGATAATTAATACAGTTATTGAAAAAAAACAAAAGACAGATAAAAACCTTTTACAAGAAGTAAACCACAAATTCCAGAGAGCTGCCAGAAAAGAGTAACACTACAACAATATCTGTAAAGATATTGAAAATGGCAGAGAAAAAGGCTGTGTTTTAAAATATACAGCAGATCAAAAATAAATTTCTACTATGAGTGGGTACGCTTGACATGTCAGTGTACAAATCATAACAGAAGAAAGAAAAAAAAAATGGAAGGAATACACAGAGGACCTCCACAAAATAGATGTTAGTTGCCAAGATATGTTTGTTGCTGTCAACTGCACAAAATAACCTACAGTGCTAGAGGAAGTCAGACAGGCCCTAAAATCATTGCCAAAGAAGAATGGAATCGATAACATTGCAATGGACATATGTCAAGACTATCAAGCAGATTTGAATGAAATACGGACTAAAATAAGCCAGCAAATATGGAAAACAGCTCAGTGCTTGGCAGACTGGAAGTGGTCAATTTATATATTAATATTAAAGAAAGGAGCCGTAAAGCAATGTGCCACATTATCACAGTTTCCCTAATACCACATGCCAATAAAATTATGCTCAAGATAATTCAACGCAGACTAGATCAGGGGTCCCCAATTACTTTTCATCAAGGCCCATGTTCAACCATAGTGTGATTCTCATAAGCGTATGTAATTAGGTAGGCCTAACTACAGTTGTTTGATCTTACTCACCAGTAAGAGAAGTGACAGTGGCGGGTTAATACAAGAGACCTAAAGTTGGGACGGTGCTCAGCTGTAGCGATGCAAAGACATTACTGATTCAGGTGTGCACTGGGGACTCTGTTCCTGTCCTGGATTTTGATCTTAATTGAAGAAAACGTTGATTCACAGAAATAGGTGGAGGGAAATATTGTGTGAAGCAGCACTCATTCATGCTTGTCTGAATTGAGGAATCATGCTAATCTAGAACTCTCTAATGCTATCATGTTTGGGCTGCTCTTTGAGTAAATCTGATTTTGACATTTTCAAGATCTCCAGCTGAAGAGATGCTTCGCTCAGAGATTTAAGTAACCTCAGCAGTTCACTGGCCATTTGCAGAAATGGAGAATGGCTGTCAACTGTAAGACTCTCGAATCGCTCATTGAAATTCTCTAGAAGTCACATCATAAAGTCTTGCATTTTGTTTTTCTCGCAGTTTTGCCACAGTTTTGTAAAGTGCAGCTTCCTTTTGTAGCTCTCATTGAAACAATGCCAACTTTAAGTGGAAAGCTTCAACGCAACCCGTATATGTCCACAACAATGTGGTTCTTGCCTTGCAATTGCGAATTCAGCAGAATGAACTGGGTCAGTTTGTTAAAAGTGATTTCACTGGTTGAATGGGGAACTAACAAAGCAGTTCTTCCCGAAAAGCTCTCCTGTCAAAAACAGACAACTGTTCTATGTCCGTTCTATCATAAGGTGCGTCAATGGCGAGTGACATGAAATCGCATATACATGGTGGGGTGCTGCAGCCTATCCCAGCTGTCATAGGGTGGAAGGCAGGATTCGCCCTGGACAGGCTTCCAGTCCATCACAGAGCAGACAGACATTCATATCCATGCACACAATCACACCTAGGGGCATGTCCAATTGGCCTGACTACATGTCTTTGGTCTGTGGGAGGAAACCCACAAGGCACAGGGAGAAAGGGCCCTGGTCACCTGGCCAGGAATCAAACCCACGCCCTTCTTGCTGTGAGGTGACAGCACTACCCACTGTGCCACCGTGCTGCCTGACATGAAACCATCCATCCATCCATTTTCTAAGCCGCTTCTCCATCAGGGGTGCTGGGGGGTGCTGGAGCCTATACCAGCAGTCTTCGGGCGGAAGGCAGGGTACACCCTGGACAGGTCGCCAGTCCATCGCAGGGCAGACAGACAGACACAGACAGTCACTCACACCTAGGGGCAATGTAGCATGTCCAATTGGCCTGACTGCATGTCTTTGGACTGTGGGAGGAAACCGGAGAACCCGGAGGAAACCCACGCAGACACGGGGAGAACATGCAAACTCCACACAGAGAGGACCCTGGTCACCCGGCCGGGGAATCAAGCCCAGGCCCTCCTTGCTGTGAGGTGACAGCACTACCCACTGTGCCACCGTGCTGCCTGACATGAAACCAGCTTTCTTTAAATCAGGGTGTAGAGCAGACCTCTAAAACTTCTAACAGTTCTAACTCTTCTCACCACAGTGTTGTCCGATAATGACACATGTGCGACAAGTCTAAGACGTGTTCTTTGTTTTTTTGTTGGGACTTAAAACCTCTTTCACCCTATTAATTGCTCACATCTTTATCAACTCAGCAGCGATTTTCAGGGAAGTCATCACTGAAGCTGCTACAGCCTTACAGGTGGCTACAGCCTGAGACCAATAAGTTTGCTTAGCATTGGCATGGTTTGGTAAAATAACAAATTTTGTCTGTCCAGACAGAACTGAAATATCTATTTTCATAACCAACTTTTCATTTTTTTGCACTGGCCATGGTTTTTGTACAAACACAACTTCCATGTGATGTGTCCACAGAGTGAGATTGGTAAATCGCTTTGACATTATTTTTTGCTTCGTTCTTTTTGGGCACCAGTAACATACATATGCATGCCTATGTCTGGGTGGCGGGCCGACGGTTTAACCCACACGCCGCCTATTGGGGAATCCTGAAGTGGAGCCTTGCAACAAAACAGGACTGCCAGATGTACAAGAAGGAAAAAGGCAGAGGAACAAAAAACATTGCTGATGTACACTGGAGTATTGAAAAAGGAATTCAATATGTATTTCAGTGGTTACAGCGAATCACTATACATGTTCAGTCTATATGCAGAACATATAAAGAGAGCAGCAGGACTGGAGGAAGATGATCGAAGATTCAAGTTTTTTGGAAGAAACATCAATAACCTTCGATTTGTGGATGATACAACACAGAAAACCTGGAAGACCTGAAGGCCTTATAAGGAAGATTAAATAACAGAATAAAATGATGGGACTTAAGCTTAATATGAAAAATACCAAGGTTATTGGCACTTGGCAGAAACAGGATGAAGAAGCTCGAAAAGATTATCAAATGCAACATCCTGTCTGTACATCAGAACTGTCCAGGCTGTGGTCTTGTGATTATTTGCTTGTAAAATCGTGATATTTGATTATATCGCCCACCCAACCCCACCAACAAATACACTCAGTCTACTGCAGCTTATATTCTACTTTTAGTGTATATACCTTTTTAACACTATTTTAATGAAAATCTGTAAATAAAATGGAATATTAATTAATATAATACTGGGTAACCCAACATCTTTTGAAAACTGCTTCACCTGTTGTTATAACAGACATAATTAGAGGAGCACTTTCTGTTTCTCCCCTAAGGAAGAAAAAAAAAACCTCTGAAACAAGAGGACGCCCACAAGTGTGGGGTAAGTGGCGCTAAATGGCTAACTTGTTTCTAACAATTTGCATGGATTTTATCAAATGAAAAAACAATCCTGTGTCTTTCTGCCTTTCCTCAGCAAACAGGTATTGGGCGGTTGGACACTAGCACTGTTGCTACTGAATGCTGATTGGTTGGCAAGCTGCTCAGCTGATGGGTTGAGTCGAGCAGCACCCACTCACTGACATCATGAATGTCACTGTGTTTGTGTCTAAAATGTAATAGATGCTACCTACTCATACAGCATTCCTACAATTGCTGCTGTGAAGCTAACCAGTTGCTATCACAAACATAATCAGATGGGACAAAACAATGCTGGTTCTGTGAAACAGCAAATAGAAGTTAATATAACCCACCTGTCATTCAGAATCAGAACAACCTCCTCAACCCCTTTCATGTCTTTGAGGCAGTGTGCCGAAGTCTGCGGTGTTTTGGCCCGACTTGAGGCTGACACATGGTATACAGAATGAATCAGAGAATGGGTTCAGAGTACTGAGAAGGTTATCTGTAATTGAAATTGTGACTTACTAGAACCCCAAATGAGCATCCAAATGCCATTAAACACATTATCCAGTTATAAATTTATATAATTTAAACATCTTATGGGAGTTATTGTTATTGGTTAACCTCTAATTTTACAGGATAGGTACCCTCAAAACCTCTGCTTAGGGCCCTCAAAAGGCTAGAGCCTGCTTTGATCATTTGTAAGATTCTTTATCCAACAGATTTGAATCTTTTCAGAACAGTACTTAAAACTGTGCACTGTAGATGGCCTGCCTTCATTTCAGGTAGCTGCAGCTCGGATATTTCTGTGAACATTTCAAGAGCTCTGAAGGCGAATACAAATGTTGGTGCAATATCAGAATTAAAACATCATCATATTTATAATGCATACACTGATCATACATAATGTTACATAGGAGCACAAACACATGTCTGTTTACAGAGTGAACAAAACATTTCAAATGAAATTATATTAAAACCCCACTTGTTAATAAGAGTGACTTACTGAGAGAGTAAGGACTGTCCATGTTCAATTTAGTGCTGAATAATGTTTTGATGTTTATATTCATTTCCAAAAGCCTAACTGGTGGTGATGGGAGGCATGTCAAGTATTGTGAAAAGACTACAAATACGACAAATCAAATGTTGAAACTGAGAAATTGTATTGTTTTCTGAAAAATATTTGCCCATTTTGAATTTAATGCTAACAACACATTTCAAAAAAGTTGGGATGGGGGCCTGTTTACCACTTTGTTTGATCACTTCTTCTTTAACAGCACTCTGTAAGTGTTTGGGAACCAAGGAGATGCTGCTGTAGCTCTGAAAGTGAATTGTTTTCTGTTCTTGTTTGATTCAGGATTTCAGCTGCTCACCAGTTTTAGGGGCTCATTTGTCATTGATTTTCATTTCATAATGTGCCACATATTCTCAGTGGTGAACGGTCTGGACTGCAGGCAGGTCAGTTTAGCACCCGAACTCTTTTAATACGGAGCACTACTGCTGTAATACATGCAGAATGTGGTTTGACATCATCTTGCTGAAATAATCAAGGCCTTCCCTGAAAAAGCAGCAGATGTTGCCAAAACATGTAAATATCATTCAGCTTTAATGGTGCCTTCACAGATGAGGACATCACCCATGTCATGTGCACTAATGCCCCCCTAAACCATCATGAATACTGGTTTTTGAACTGTGACACATGGTGTACTGATAACAAGTAAATGAGTGGTCTTTAGTCCAATGGACACAGTGTCTATGATTTCCAAAAAGAATTTCAAATATTGATTTGTCGGACCAAAGGACACTTTTCCACTTCCCCTCAGTCCATTTTAAATGAGCTCAGGCCCAGAGAAGGTGGCAGCATTTCTGGATCCTGTTTATATTTGTTTTCTTCTTTGTGTTTTAGACTTTTAACCTGCATTTGTGGATGCAGTGATGAACTGTTTTCACAGACAGTGGTTTTCAGAACTGTTTCTGAGCCCGTGCAGTGATTTCCTCTGCAGAATCATGTCTGTTTTTTATGCAGTGCCGCCTGAGGGCCCAAAGATCATGGCCAGCTAATACTGGTTTTTGGTCTCGTCCCTTACATACAGAGATTTCTCCAGTTTCTCTGAATCTTTAAATGATATTATGTACCGTAGACGCTGAAAAGCAGAAGCTCTTTGCTGTTTTACATTGAAAAACATTCTTCTTGAATTGTTGCACTACTTGATGGCGCAGTCTTTCACAGAGTGGTGAACATCTTTACTTCTGAAAGACTCCGCCTCTCTGAGATGCTCTTTATACCCAATCATGTTACTGACCTGTTGCCAATCAACCAACAGGTGTTTTTTAGCATTAGCATTACACAACTTTATCAGCCGTCCCAACTTTTTTGGAACATGTTACTGGCATCAAATTCAAAATGGGCAAATATTAAAAAAAAAAAAAACAATAGAATTTTTCAGTTTCAACATTTGTTATGTTGTCTTTGCACCACATTCAATGAAATATAGGATTTAAATTATTTTCACATAATTGCATTTTGTTTTTATTTACATTTTGCACAGCATCCCAACTTTTTTGGAAATGGGGTTATGTATATATATATATATATATATATATATATATCAGCATTTGTGTGTAGACAATCTAAACATTTCAGTGGGCTTCAAGGGATCTGATCACTTATAAACTTCCATTAATTATTAAGCAATTCTGACTGATAAGCTTCTACTAATGATCTCTGGATGTCAGAAAACAGACTGACAGAAACAAAAACAAATCTAATTTCTTTCTGCAAACAAAAAAAGAATTCTGATGTTCTGATATTAAAGTCTGTACATAATTAGATCAGAGAGCAATGCAGAGCTCCTTTCAGGACAACTACCCACAGCATAACCTGCTGAAAGAGACTGTGATGACCTTCTCTTTCTGCTTCATTTTATATCAGGATAGAGGAGAGTGGGGCACAACCTGACAAGGGTAAATGTAATATGGATATTTCATTTAAGCGAAGAGATTCAGGTAGCACTTCTTTATGCAATAGGGCTTGAGAATTTGATTTCATGAAGCAGTGTTTTATGATCTGTAACTGTATGGAAAGATGACTTTCAATTTCTGAAGCAGGAGAATTGTCTTTAAATTTTGTTGCAAAATTGTTCTTAAAGCTTTACAGACAGTTGCACATTAGTGAAACCTGGTGGACCAAGAGGCAAATAGCAGCTATGAATCTACTGGTCTGGGGAATGCTGCGGCAGGGTCTTAGGATAAACAGTCCAAATCTGTCCATGAGCCATTTGTTTCTAAAGCAGTAATGATAATTAGAGAAATAAACATGTCATCTGGGTATGTTACAAGTTCCATCTGGTATTTACAGCAAACCTCCTGACTACCCACAAGCATACTGTTAATAGTATTTATGTTAACATGGCCAGAAAACGATAAAGTGTGCAGGATATTCTAAAACAGAGGGTTAGGTTAAATGTGTTCGATTAAGAGTACATAGTCATTCCAAAAGAATATTCAATTAAATTAGTCCCTGAATTTGTTAGTACTTGAAAGAAAGTCGCTTCAATAATTTTGGTTTGTAGTTTGTGTAGTAAATTCAAATATTAAGTCTATATATTGGATTTTTCTTTTAAGCTTTCCACTTTAGACCTGGCTATTGACAGTTAGTGATGAACCAATGTGAATTTCATTTAAATTGTTTTCCTTTTCAGAGAATCTTCCTGTATAGCAGACGTGGAAAGTAACAAATTACACTTGCATTACTGTACTTGAGTTCATTTCTCCCTGTAGGTACTTTTTAGACTAAATCACACTTACATCATATTGTACCACATTACCTTTACCTCTACTTGAGTTTATTTCTAATAAAGTCATTTTACTTCACTACTTTACTACTTTCACAATGGATGTGCATTTAAGCTCATAAAACAAACAGAAGAAAATGAGGTTAAATCTGAAGAAATGAGTAGGAATTGGGGAAATTGAACAGCTGACTCATTTCAACCACATTAAATTTGGATGTTGCTTACTGATAAGCTGGGTCTATCACACCTTGCTTGAAATTTTATTTTTCTGAGTATATATATATATATATATATGTATATACAGTTTTAGTAGGGACAGAGAGAGAAAATTCCCATTCAGACCACGTTTATTCACATCTCAAAGGCAAAAAAAAAAATTAAATATGATAATGATCACACATATGCATTCATCAATCAACCATAAACCTAGACAGGAAGCACAGTTTCCTCCAGACTTCTGACTTGGTTACCCTCAGTACTGCCGATTTCCACCTCTGTGATACCATATTATTGGACTGCCTGAAGCTCTTTCCACACTCTGGGCAGTGATACAGCTTCTCTCCTGTGTGAATGCATCACTGTTGTTTGAGAGAACTCTGTACAGTTTGACTGGTTTGACTCCAACGTGAATGTGCTGGTGTATTTTAAGATTACTCAGTCCATCAGAACTCCTTCCACACTCTGAGCAGTAATGAGCTCTCTTCTTGCTGTGTTTTTGTGTTTGTCTGTTAAATGTGTTTCTGTGGAGGGTAGCAGATGATGTTTGCTGAATACAGCTTATTCTGGAAGACATATTTTTATATTTAATCTGTTTTCACAGTTTAACCTTACTCTAACTGCAACTGAAATCTAACTGGTATTGAACTGGACCCCATATTCTTTAAATAGAAAAGAAAAAAGAAAACATACACTCACAATGTCACTGGATCTTTTGGTTTACAAGATCATTAATTTTGCTGCATGCAAAATCATTATTGTGAGGTCTCAGCATTATTTCAAACCAAGTACAGACAATTCCAGAGCATAATACATTATGTGATCCTTCAAACTTCTTAAGGTGCTTACACTTCACAACCATAGTCTCATCAAAACAGCTGATTGAAGATCTGCGGCTAAAGACTTGTAAAATTGCAGTCTGTTTTATTAAAACGTAAAATGTTCCATCTTGATAATCCCACAAATAGGATAACATCCAATCAGTTCAGTTGATGAATGTGGGATAACCAAGCTGACAGAAGATCTGAAGCTAAAAATACATTGACTCTTACAGAGCCAGAGAAAAATATAATGTGTGAATACTTCCTGCTAACTTTCACTGTCTAAAATGGCATTAAGAAATGAAAGTAAGCATGACTGTTGAACTCAAGACAAGACCTGAATGATCAAGAAATATCTCTGAAAAAAGCTGCTTGAAGACTGATCAGGAAAGCAAAGCAAAACCCCCTCCTTACTGCCAAGAGTGGGCAAACATTCCATTCCCAAAGCTGCAACAGCTAGTATCCTCAGATTAAAAAACTGTAATCAAAAAGAAAGAGGATGCAACACGGTGGTAAACATGCCTCTGTCCCAGCACCTTCTGAGTGTGTCGCAGGTGTCAAATTCTACAATTAAGCAGGTCATAGAAAACATTCAATATCTTTTCTCTGTGCTTTTAAATAGAAGATTCCATAGAATGAACAAATCACATTCTTGTTTTTATTGCATTTTACAAAATGTCCAGAAAAGGGGTTTGTATAAATGTGTTCATACTGAAGGCAAGAGCTGAATAGATTACCTCTGAATACAGAACAAATAAGCATTTTTATATAACATATGTAGGGTTATGCATGTTTTGGGTAGTCAGCAGAAAAGGACACAGCATACTAAATAACAAATGCGTTAGCTTCGTCTAGGAAAGAAAGTCATTTTCTGCTAATTTTGTGGTCTAGTTTAATCATGATGAAATATATTCAGATGAAATTACTATATAATAGGGAAATTCCTGCTGGACAGTTTCAGCAAGACACCCAAAACAGGCTGAAAGGGAATCCTTTCGCATTTTCCTGTACACAATTTCCCTGCACATCATTTTCCTACCAATGGGCCATCATTTCCTTCATGGACAGGTGCCAAAGTGCTTCGTTAGGAAACCAAGGAAAATCTAATGTGCAGCTCTACAATTAATGTTTAAACTTTAATTATAATTCAAAATATTGATTCCCAAAAAAGGAGAAAAAGATATATTTAGCTAAAGCATTTTAATTTGTCTTTTTGCTTGTTTATTGATTACATTTAAATATTAAAAGAACATTTGAGCAGTCCATTTAGGTAAGCCAATGTTAAACGTTGCTGGGCCTAGAACCAATCATACAGCCACCACTAAACTATAGTAAATAAAATGTCTAACTTAAAACTTTTTGTTCCAAGCTCCTTCATTAAGGGGCTTCAAAGCAGGCAGAAGCTGATTTAGATTGTAATGGTAAATAATAGTATATACAATTTTTGGTCATTATGCAATGAGCTAAACAATATGCCTTTTTAAATGTTTTGGATAAAGCTTCAGTTTTTCAATAGGTTAAGAACAAATGATCAAATGAATGAATTAAGAAAAATGATCAGTATCAGAACCTCCATAGTGAAGCCACATTTAAGCGTTAAATAAACTCTAACTAAAAGCTAGCTAGCTAGACCATTCTGACTAAGAGAAAACTGTGCTGTATGTTTTCAGGGGGGGTCAACTGCCAAAATTAGCCATTAATTTATCTTTTTTAAAAGGAATTAATATAAACAATATGTCCAATAAAGGAGGCTACCAAGAAAAAAAGGCTGTGTAAAGTGAGGCAGTGGTGTGAAGCCATGCAGCTGCAAGGACTCTGCTAATGTAACTTAGCTGACGGTGTAAACTTAGATTAACAGCTCAATATTACACATACTGTGCTTCATGGTGCTAATCCATTGTTTAACATTCATTGGAGTGTTAAATATGATGTATAAATGTGCTAAAATACCGTTTAACTGCCCGTGAAAGTTTTCCCCACCCCATTAACATCTGTATCCCTATGTTTCTCCACCAGCCATTTTCGTGTTGCACTGGGAGTTGCTATATACACAAATTTGATGTCCAATCTCAGCTTAGATGGTCTTGCCAACTCGTTTGTTGGAAACAGCTCTGCTCTTTTTGTTTGCTGCATTTCCTTTTGGAGCGAAACTGCAAACATGAGCCAAGATGAACAGAAATAAGTGCAGTCATGGCTGTGAGTTTTCTAAAAGTCTCTCCCAGACAGAAAATGAAGATTTCAGTCTCTAGTTGACTCAGTGCTGCTTAATTTAAAGTAACCACACACGTTAAAAAGCTGAGTTCATTTTCACTTCTAGCATTAAGTTGGCAGAACGATTATATATCTTATATTCTGTTAATACAGTATTTGAAGTTCATTGAGATCAAAATTTTAAGGCAGCCTAGTTACGTGTTTTCTTAAGTAAAAATACTATTCTCACCACAATATATGGCCAGAAACCAGAGCCAGTCTTATAAGCATTCTTTAAAGTGGAGGCTTTTCTATGAAAGTAGAGTTAACTCTTGTGAGACTTTGGGCTATTGATGCTTCTCTTGTTCCAGGCTGCGCTGATATCTGTGAACACCACAAAATCACTGTAGGAGATACTTTTAAAGGTATTACACTATCCACAATCATAGATCCCCAGTAATATAATTAAAGACTGAATATGCTCAACCTGAAAATGTTATGAATTCCTAATGATGTAATAAGATATTACATTAGCAATAAAAATACAATTACACTATTGAATAAGACAATGTATTATTATATTTTGCGTACCTCTCTACCAGCGAGCGTCTGGTAGCTGGGCATTTACTCATGGTGTCCGGCCGGGCCCAACCCGAAGGAGTTATATGAGTCCCCCCTCCCATCGACCCACCACCAATGGGAGGGGCAGTAGTAGGGGTTCGGTGCGTTGTGGATCGGGCAGTGTCCGAAGGCATGGGCCTTGGCGTTCTGATCCTCGGTTGCTGAAACTGGCTTTTGGAACTTGGAACGTTACCTCACTGGCGGGGAAGGAGCCTGAGTTGGTGCGCGAGGTTGAGAGATACAGGCTAGATATAGTCGGGCTCACCTCAACACACAGCTTGGGCTCTGGGTCCAATCTCCTTGAGAGGGGCTGGACTTTATTCTTTTCTGGAGTTGCCCATGGTGAGAGGCAGCGGGCAGGTGTGGGCTTTCTCATAGCCCCTCGACTCGGTGCCTGTATGTTGGGGTTTTCTCCGGTAGACGAGAGGGTAGCTTCCCTACGCCTTCGGGTTGGGGAACGGGTCCTGACTGTTGTCTGTGCTTATGCACCGAACAGCAGTTCAGAGTACCCAGCCTTCTTAGAGTCCTTGGGAAGGGTGCTTGAAAGTGCTCCTCCTGGAGACTCTATTGTCCTGCTGGGGGACTTCAACGCTCACGTGGGCAATGACAGTGAGACCTGGAGGGGTGTGATTGGGAGGAATGGCCTCTCTGATCTGAACCCGAGTGGTGTTCAGTTTTTGTAGTCGTGTCATCGGACTTGCGGCCATGTGTTTTGGACACTCAGGTAATGAGAGGAGCTGAGCTGTCAACTATCACCACCTGGTGGTGAGTTGGATCAGGTGGTGGGGGAAG